>NC_089795.1:29882767-29910267 GCF_040412425.1 Macrobrachium rosenbergii
ATAAGTAAGATTCCTCGTTGCATCATTTGCTATTCTAATCTAGATTATTCAGATGTGTTTTTCAACTTATCACTTTCAAGCAGATAGTATGTAATCTCCTAAGATAAGACTTTAATAAAATAAAAAAAAGACGCGTCATAACATTGATTTGATAAACATAAGATATTTTAAGTATTATTGATCATCTTATATACATGAAGAACATTACAAGATACTCGCCCACGCTAGTGATAAATGTAAAAAAAATCTTAAGGACAAAACAAATAAAAATAGGACCAAAACATGCCTTATTAGTTTTAGAAATATTTTAAATATAAAATAATGCCCTCCAAAATGCTAAGTGTATAATATATTTCAACGATGAGGAACCGGGCGTTGAACATTAAGCTTAGGTTAATAATAGAAAAAAGTGTGTCAGTTGTCGAGGGTTAGATTGTAATGCTGATATCAACATGAGAACTTTTTAATTGGCGGTATTTGGTCGCCCTTTGCATGATAGCAGCCGAAAGTAAGTTCTCTCTCTCTCTCTCTCTCTCTCTCTCTCTCTCTCTCTCTCTCTCTCTCTCTCTCTCTCTCTCTCTCTCTTGTAGGGATAGTAATGAGTTGCATATCTATTGCCCAACTGAGAGTAAGTGATACAAAAAGAAAAAAGGCTTAGAGTTGCAGTAGCTTCTTTTTTTATGAAATAATAATAATAATAATAATAATAATAATAATAATAATAATAATAATAATAATAATAGTAGTAATAGTAGTAGTAGTAGTAGTAGTAGTAGTAGTAGTAGTAGTAGTAGTAGTAGTAGTAGTAGTATGAGTCGTGAAATGGAGAAACAAATCCATAATTATGTATATGTACATAAATTTAAAGATAAATCTGCACAGAAAGCTTTCGGGAAACTGTTCGATTCCCCTTTTCAATCTGATTGAAAAGTTCCCCGAAGATTGTCTGTTCTGTTTATCTTAAAAATCTTACATATACGTAACTATAGTTGTTTCTCTATTAATAATAATAATAATAATAATAATAATAATAATAATAATAATAATAATAATAATAATATTATGGTAACAACGACAACAACAACAATAATAATAATAATAATAATAATAATAATAATAATAATAATAATAATAATAATAATAATAAAACTCCCCACGGCGGAAATTTCTACGATAGAATTTTCTGTTTATTTTTGTTTATTATGCAGCTAACTGCGTAGAATGGAGAAGAGAGGTTTGAAGAACAGAAGGAATATTAAAAAAAAATAACGCTAAATTATCCTTTTTACTGCTTCCTTTTGCGTTTCCTATAAATCAAGTTTTCTTCATTTTTAATTTTTTTTTTTTTGTCTATCTTTCATCTCATCTTCATGACCTATTCAATGAGATGACTGCGAAAATCTTATTTCCTATGGAATTTACCTTTACGGAATAGTGACGTTGTCAGCCGAATGTCCCTTTGCTGGAAGATTATGTTAGACCATCTGACAGAGGCTAAGAGAATTTCCAACCCTTCTCGTTCTTTCCGTCTTTCAAGGCGAGCACTTTCAACGAAAATTATTCTTTATTCCTAAGTCCGCCTTTTTAGCAGTTTTCAAGCTGTTGTTAAATGTCTTGCAAACTATTAGATTGCCATACACACTTCGTACATTTGAGTAGTCAAGGTCGTGAAAGTATGTATTTGAACATTCAACAAAGTTCTTCTGCATTCATCTGTATTGTATAATTGCTCAAAAGTAGAATGTCTACATAGAAATGACATTATTATTTGAGCATTTACTTGTTTGTCCCAAACAACGCTTCCATTTAATTTATGAAATAAATAACGGTTGTGACTAATAGGTAAGCTGCTTATATCATTCACCAATTTCAAAGCATCGTATATTCTCTCTTAGGGAACGATTCAAATTCAGCGTGACAAAACAGCAACATTATTGAGTAAAGAAAGAAAAATTCATATTCTAAGGATCCCTCAAAGGAAATAGGGCTTTTGAAGGATTCCATTTTCGAGGGAAAATGAGGAACCTGAGCCTTTTCAAGTCGAATCTGTATTTTTGAAGAACGCCTTATCTTAGAATTTCTTTTTTTTTTGTGATTCTGTTCTTATTTTTTTTTTTTTTCGTTGATTGAAATGGTTAAAGAATTGATATAGAAAATATAACGTCCTTTGAATTGAAGTTCTACTGTGTGCAATACTACTTCTAAATTTACAAAAAAAAAAAAAAAAATACTGTATGTAACCTATATCTCGTGGAGTTTTTCCATTTCACAGAATAAGGTGACTGTTTCGAAATCAGCTCTATATGGAATTTAATGTTCTAGAAAGTAACAGTATCGACCGATTTTATTCTTTTAACTCTGAAAGGAGTTTCTGAAACGGGAATGGTTTTGCTGATTGTAATCAAAGTGTACATGTTCATTACATTGAACAAGATCAAATTTCATTTTAATTTACGTTAAATTCTAATGATATTCTCTTTTTGAATATTGTTGAATTCCAAATGTTAATCCAATAAATCATTTGTAATTTACTCATTGTGTAATATCCAACCCCAAAAGCTTCAATTAAACGAGTAACTACAATCCTGTCATCATTTTTATAATATATTTTTACGCCTTCATTAACCTACTAGTTTTTATAGCATGTCTAAAATTTCTTTTACAAGCAGTTCACAGCTTTGTTTTGGGGTGAGCACACACACACACATATATATATATATATATATATATATATATATATATATATATATATATATATATATATATATATATATATATATATATATATGTATGTATGTATGTATATTTATATACATACATACACACATATGTACATACACAGACACACATATATATATATATATATAAACTTACACACGCATACACATACATACATACATATACATGTGTGTTTATGTCTAAAATGTGTACTTCTTCCATATCTGTGAAAGTCTTAGAAGTAATTTAATAGCCATTTGTATGTAATCCCCTGAAGAAATAAGAAGCATAATACCATCGCAGAGCATTTTTTCAACGCAAATATTAATGTCCAGGAACAATTAATTCTAAAAGGGAAATATTCCATTTTTTTCAAGATAAAAGAATAATTTTTAAAAATCTCTACTCCAAGACCTTCATCCTTTAAAGGGTACTAGAAAATCTCTTTGTATTCTAAAAAAGAATTTTGTTTAAAATCTCGTTTTCCAAGAAGACTGTTTCACTTTGAATTTTAGTGTGTGAAAATGCCAGCGTCCTTTGAAATCGCCGTTCATTTTTTTTTTTAGATATTTTGTTTAAATATATATATTTTACTATAAAAAGCTAAAGAAACCAAAGGGAGACATTTGTATTGGAGATACGCGGAATCTAATTTTTATTCACGTATTTCGTAGAATTAGAGTTGTCGGAGGCAAATGGTTGGGCAACATTAAGTTTGATTGTGATGAATAAAGTTTATATGTAAGTGACCTGTGATCAAAAACTATATGTTGTAAACTTTAAGGTTATTGAAATATGCCATATTTTACAAAGAAGGTTGCTTTTCTCACGCCGAATCGAGAAGCCTCATGAATGTGACGTTCACGAAGAAGAAAATGTGTAGGAACTTTGTCAGTAAGGGTTTTTAGCAACGGTAATTAAAAGCAATTCCGTGTTTTTAATCAGGAAGTTTAGGTTATTGCTACTTCAGCCTTATGAAAACGATTAAATCTCAATTTTAATTGCAATATGTAGCAATTAACTTTCAAATCTTATGACAGGTTAAATATATATATATATATATATATATATATATATATATATATATATATATATATGTGTGTGTGTGTGTGTGTGTGTGTGTGTGTGTGTATATATATATATATATATATATATATATATATATATATATATATATATATATATATATATATATATATATATATATAATATTTATATATATATATGTGTGTGTATAAATGTGTATATGTGTATGTGTATATATGTGCGTTTGTTTATACACGTATACGCAGACGTGTGATTATTAAATTTAGTCTCTGTCTTCAGGCGAAAGACGACTGTACTTATCCAGTGAATCTATGTACAGTATATGCAACCCTAGAAATCACCAATAGCGTAAAGAATAGATGCAGTGAACATCATTAATTATTTAGTAAAGGTGAATTAAATGGTTGAAAAGTGGTGTTTTCCATTATCGTAATTTAACCCAAAATATTTTATACAGATGATACTCATTGATGGAATAGAACTACTGTATACATACCGTGATTTTTCATTTTTCCAAAACCAGAAGAGAAAGAAAGCAATAGGCTTTCCTGAGCGGCACCAGTTACGGTAAATCCTTTTTCGATATTATCTCGATATTCATGCCCCATTATTTTATGACTTTTTTCGGAACATCACTTGCGAGAGAGTGTGAACCGGATGCAGCCAAATATACTTATAACCGAATTACGTCGAATTGTTGGGCGATGAGCATTCATTTTTATGAGCGCGTTACGAGGTGTTAGGGTTCATTTGTAATTAACAAAATAGTTATCAGTCTATCTGATTATCTAATCACGCAAACTGGTACATTTTTTACGTGCGTGGTTGCACTACTAGTTTTTTTTTTTTATTTTATTGATAAGACTAAAATGATTAAGAAATTCCATCCCTGTGAATGACTCCCTAATATTGGTGATAGATATCATATCCTTTGTCGTTTGTTTAATCGTCTATTTTTCTCACATTTGTTCACAATCATCAGTTTTTTTAAGACTAGCGTACTCTCGTATATTCATTTAAAATGGAAAGTTTTCATTTTTGACTCGGCATATTATCGTTCAATAATAAATAGAATATTATCATAATATTATACTTTACCAGGTATTTAATAATAATTGTTATATCTGTATTCCAACATACGAATCATTTTTTTTTCTAAAACTCATAAATTCATAAAATGAATGATTTCTTTGTAAGTGTGATATTGCATATTTGCATAAATTTGTAATTCAAACAGTGGGAGGTATTGTTTTGGAAAACGTGATCATGCGCATTCTGTACACACATTTATATATATATATATATATATATATATATATATATATATATATATATATATATATATATATATATATAAATTTTTCACGTCAGGAAACAGGTCTCTCAGGTGGAAAGCAAGGCGTTATCCACAGGACCATACTTGTATGGTCCTGTGGATAACGCCCTTGCTTTTCTGAGTTCTGATCCCGACGTAGTCAGAAATTTATTTCTGTTCCACACGTGATTGTGTGTTGATGATTTCTATATATATATATATATATATATATATATATATATATATATATATATATATATATATATATATATATATATATATATATATACATATATACATATATATATATATATATATATATATATATATATATATGGATAGATAGATAAGGTAAATTTAGAACAGTTAAGAAGGATGATATATTATTTTATTGCACAGTCCCTCTTATGATGAAAAGACCTCACTAAAACACATAAATAATGGTCTCTTTTATATGCGTGTTTTTACATGCTTAAACAATGAAAGCATTTGATGACAAGCTGTTTTCAAATAATGAATGTCTAGTGTTTCTTCCTTGCGGACTCATCACTTTACTATCACATTCGCGTTACAAGTGTACATACTCTGTGTGAAGTCATATATATTTATAAAGCCTTATATTTCATTTGCATATACTCGTTCAGATAAGTTTAATGTTTGTTCCTTAAAGAGAATAATTCTAATTGTTGCATAAAGTCTATCTATAGCAATAAAATAGCTTATATATTTATTTTATGTCACATTGCTGAGCTTGGAAGAGGAATGACCAGACCACAATCCCCTATCTCTACTTCCTCGACGGGGCTGTGTCTAGAAACTTTACTAAGAACTTCAATGCCCCGGGTGACTTCCCCAAAGGCCCCAGTCGTGTCCTCGTCAGGATCAGGCGAGAGGTACACGAGAAAGAGCGCCCTCTGGCGATGGGAGAGTGCGGCACCCGCCAGAAGACCTCTCGATTTCCTCCGGGTGTAGATTCCCCCTTGTGTGATGCCACTCACGGCGCCCCTTATAGGGAAGCCTTTGGGGTTCTTCGGACCGTGGAAACTGACGTACTCTCCGGGCAGCTCGAAGTTCCCCACTTGTTTCATCTTGACCTTCCTGTAGCAGTGCCTGTGCTCTCCAGATGAAAGCAACACGAACTGCTGGGCTCTTGGCGTGTTTCCGTGCATCGACAGATAGACTCTGCCTTGCTTGATGCCAGCTGCGTTAATGTCTAGAAAAGTGGCCGCCTTGTCTGTTGACACCATTTCTCGGAGGCATGGCCACTGAAAAGAGTAAGGTTGTCGTTAAAGGGATATGAGTTACAAGTAATAAAATTAATACAGGATATCAACAAACCATCACATGTACAACAGAGGTAAATTTACCAAATCTCGGAGTCAAACCAAAGTCTCTTATTGAAAGGAAAGGGCGCTACCAACTGAGCACAAAGATCATACAAGATCATAAAAGCAGTTAGAGTCGTAAGTACTTATACAGTACCCAAGGAGTTACTAAATTTTTTTTTTTTGTATGAAAGGGCGCGTCCATACTGCAATAAAACATGTCATAAAAACACACGTCGGCATCCAATCACATGCACACTTCGCTAGCAGGCTGACTCATTGGTAGTCCTGAGCTTCATGCAATTATTCATCATTTCCCAGAGATTAGTTCTTCACTTATCCCGTAACGGGGTAGTGCCGTCAGTGCACCTCATGCGGTGCACTGTAGGCATTACTTAAGGCTCTTTGCAGCGTCCCTTCGGCACCTAGCTGCAACCCCTTTCGTTCCTTTTACTGTACCTCCTTTCATATTCTCTTTCTTCCATCTTACTTTCCACTCTCGCCTAACAGTTGATTCAAGGTGCAATTGCAAGGTTTTCCTCCTGTTACACCTTTCAAACCTTTTACTATCAAATTCTTTTTCAGCGCTGAATGACCTCATAGGTACCAGTGCTTGGCCTATGGCCTAAATTCTATATTCAATTAACCTTACGATCGTTCACTTATTTTCAGACTGTTTGTGATACATACAGTAAATGCGATGAGTCAACGAAGTGCGCCCTTGTTTAAGTGTAGTGTGGGCGTACCGTCAGGCGTGTAACCGTTACTAGTAACTCTTTAGGTATTGTTAAGTATTGTAAAAAGCTTCTAACTTCTTTTTTGTGACGATTGTAGCTCAGTTAGTAGCACCGGGGACTTCCATTCGGGATTGTTTGATTTGATTCCGATGTGAAAGAATAACAATGAAAATAATAATACACTAAGTTCGTCTGACAGATAAATTCTGCTTCCTTTAACTTCAGAAGTAGCGGAAACAGTGCCGTGAAATATCGCAGCACTACTCTCACGAACAGGCTCTCTCTCTCTCTCTCTCTCTCTCTCTCTCTCTCTCTCTCTCTCTCTCTCTCTCTCTCTCTCTGGGACCTGGAGTGGGCCGCCTTATGAATAGGCAATTTGTTTGCGTCAGAGGGAATGCTTTCATGTTGAATAGCATCAGTGGACACAACTATTCTTGTTCTTGTTATCAGGATACTGATACGCTTTGCCCTGCATTTACATACAACACATGAATGCCATTGCACTTGGTCTAACGATCCTCATATTCGTCAAGTGTCACACTTGGTGTGGCGAGAATGTGCCGCTTGGAGACGAAGGCCAACTCCGTATTTTCAAAGAAATTTCTTTGAAAGGACTGTTTTTTTTAATGGGTTTCTTTCAGGAGATTTGGTTCTTCTTGATATACTCTTTCAAGGACATTTGACTTTTAGGTAGAATGGAGTTCTAGAAACGTGTAGGCGTAGCTCTGCAGATGTTCGTCAACTGTTGACGAATAGTGGAGCAGATACATCTCAGTAGAGATTACACGCTTACCTCCCACTTTTCAAAGCTTGCAGGCATTTTTTATTAATCTCTGGGGTGTAAAGTGGAAAGCACTTTTGTTTCAGCTTACTACTAACCTTAAGTAAATCCACCTTATAAATACTTGTACTTTTAAATAGAAATAAACTAAAAGTTAACGAAGGTCTATTTGTTGTGAGTTTTCCAAAATAGCAGACCTAACAACTTGTTAAACACGCTGAACTGGGCTTTCATTATAAAATACAATCAGATAAGTTCAAGGCGATTATAGCTTTTAATTATTCAAATCTTTCATCAGAATTATGTGAAAACAAATTAAACGGAGTTTTGTGATTCTGATTTAATAAATATACTTTGTTCCTGAGTAAAATTAATTAGATTTTACTGTGAATACGAACCTCGATATAGATGAAGGGTTTTGTATCACTTTTTCATTGTTATTGTCACTGATGTGTATTTAAAGAAAATTACTATTTCCTGCTGTTTGTGAAAGAGAACATGGATGATGAAACCCAATTTATAAAACTAATCACAACTTTTCATTTTAAAAAGTGGAAATAACGCTGTCTGTGATTTTTACACAGTATTTGGAGCAGCTTCTAAGACCACAGGTGGATTTGGATCCAGTTATGAATATGCACTGCTGTCAGTTTAGAGTCAAAGAAAAGTCATGGGACAAGCACTCTTACACCAAAGGGCAAACATCCGCTTCAGCCATCCTTATCAAGAGAAAAGAGGCAAATGATTACACACACACAGACATTATATATATATATATATATATATATATATATATATATATATATATATATATATATATATATATATATATATATATATATATATATATATATATATATATATATATATATATATATATATATACATACATATACATACACATACATGCATACACACATACACACATACATACCATTTTACGGTCTAGATCTCTAGTAACTATACAAGAAAAATACTGAGTATCTCACAGGCAAAATCCTGCTTTGGGAAGGAGGAGGTCTTGGTTTCAAAGCGTGCAGATGAATCAGACTGTCTGAGAGCGAAATTCGGGCCCACCGCCTCTCGCCCTCCACTAGGTACTCGGCAAAGACCTCCTCGCCCAGGTCTATCATTCTCTCCAGATACTGAAAAGAAGAAGAAAGGGATCGTAACGTGTAAGGACCATATGCGATTTTTTTTTTTTTTTTCAGAATGAAGGCGTTCCTGCTGACAGGTAGCGGCTTTTGATTTAAATAACATATGTCGCCGATACTTTGCTACTTTACTTGCTGAATTAATGTATAACTTCGACTGCAGTGGGTTACGGGAATAATTACACCCTTCTATAAGAAAAAATATAATACAAATTTCGGTAAGAATTATTAGGATATAGCATTCCTTAGTATACAAGGACAGGTGTGTGGTGGGATTTTGTCAAAGAAAGACATATTACTGAAAATTCGATGGAAAAAGGGTTTTGTGTTTTAGGCAATATATGGGGCCTGTGGATTTACTGTCTATTTAGAGTCATAATTTTCAGAATACGGATAAAGCCTAATGCTGCTTACATAGAAAAACTAGTAATAGAGGTGTCAGAGATGTAATGTGGATGTTGTTGATGTATGGTGTAGAGTATACGTTTTTTTAAGAACATCTGAATGATTTTACAATGAATGTAAGGAGTATGTTCAAATTTGTACACTGGAGCCTGATTGGTCTGGTCCAAAACTTGGTGTGTAAGGGCGAGTTATATCTCTATGGTTATTTAATAAATGCATGGATGAAATGACGTGAGAAATCAGAAAAATGCATTAACTGTAGGTGAGAAATAAAATTGGTTGTAAGTAGATTGCATTGTAAGTTAGTGTTGTGAGTAAATAATGAAATAAGATTGTGAACAGTGAAGAGAAACAGCAAAAACTAGTGAAATAAACTTAAAAGTATCAGTAAGAGGAGAACATTCAAAACAAATTCGAGTAAGAATAAGGAATAGAAAATTTTAGGATGAAACAGTGAACGATTGAAAACAGTTAATGTATACAGCGATTTTTTAATAAAAATAACGAACCAAGGTAGAATGAGCGAACATATGAGACACAGAATAATGGAAGAGGGAAGGTAACAGGGCTTATGAAAAAGATTTAGTTAAGAATTAGAATGTCTATGGAATGCCAGCTCTTTTGATGGAAAAGAAAGGTGTGGCTGCAAAATGCAAGGAAACAAAAAGGAATGTTGAGGAGGCTGTGATGAATTGATTGAACTGATTAAAAAGTATAAGGCATAGAACAGACTGAAAAAAATGGTACGTGGAGAAAATTATAAAAATGGTAAAAATATTACCGCTGGTGAAAAGAAGATTCAGTTTTGAAAAGAGCGGTCGTCAGAAAAAAAAGGGACAATAGGGTAATCAAAGTGTGCAATTTGGAAGTGTTGGGAGGTGAGGAGAGGAACTCTTCTGAATATATATTTTGAAGGGGTAAAGTAGAGTAAGGCCTTTAATTTTTGGAGTATATATATATATATATATATATATATATATATATATGACTACAAGTACATACATATGTATATATATATATATATATATATATATATATATACACACAATATGTATATACATATATATATGTGTGACCAGTAGTGTGTATGTGCAATGTGTGTGTGCCACGCGTGTGTCTTAGGTAAATACATAAAGATAAAATGAATACAAAATACTCCATACAACTGCATGCAACCTTTGATATTTGTAAAACACACTGGACAAATGCTAATTTCAGAAAATCTTTATTGTTTAAAATACCATTACGTAAAAATATATCTATCATGCATCGAGTAGATTTCAAAACAGTAGGGAAAGAAATGTGAATTTTGTGTAAAAGAAAAAAATACCGAAAGCAACACTTAAGAACAAAAGAGAATGTATAGTTTAGTTTTAGATCCCATGCCTTGTAAAATAATGAAGCGTTGTTGATATTTGCTTTAAACTATCTGGTGGAGTAGGCAATGGGCCATTTAGATAACGAAATGACAGTACCATAGGAGTATAGATTTGATAGTTAAAAAATCCAAAAGCTAAAAATAAATAAATAGGTAAAAAAAAACACTTAAGACTATTGCCCCTAAACTAAATATACAGTTTATTAGTGTACGAGTTCTCTACTAATTTACCGCTAGAATTTCCAGCCCCCCAGCAAAATAATAAAGAACGTAAAGGTAAACAAAGAAGAGAAAGGTTTACCTATTTTGCCTCCCCTGAGAGAAAATGAAAGAAAATAAATTCGGGTTTATCGTTCGATAACGTGACTGAAATTTCAGCAATCACCATCCGACTCACCGATATGACGTCGTTTAGTGAATCCTTTGCGTCCGGAGGAAATGTCTCCGAATTGGTTTTCATTAAGGCTGTCCTCCGGTTCAGAGGACCGGCTGAAACTTCCATTGCAGCCGTTATAAGTGCGTTTGGGGTAACAACCCCTCATGCGGGGTTGTTGGTGTTGTTTTCGTAAGTGTTCTTCGAGGACAACTCAGATGCATTTTTGTTTCCGGTAGGCGGATGGGGCAGTCCATTTTACATAGTTAAGCGGGTTTCGATAACACAGCATCTTGTACGCAGAAACTTTCAGTGTAGCTGCTACAACCCTTCCTGCGGGGTTGTTGATGTTGTTTTTGTGTGCGTTCTTCGAGGGCATTGCAGGTGCATTTTTGTTTCCAGTAGGCAAAAATGGTAATCCATTTTACATAGTTAAGCGGGTTTTGATAACACACCATCTTGTATGCAGAAACTTCCGCTGTAACTGTTATAAGGGGGTTTTAGATAACAACCCTTCAGGCGAGGTTGTTGGTGTTGTTTTTGTAAGTGTAATTCGAGTGAAACCCAAATGCATTTTTGCTTCCAATGGACAAAAGTGACAAATCCATTTTACATTGTTAAGCGGGTTTTAATAACACACCATCTAGTATGCACAAACTTGAAACTTCACTGTAGCTATTATAAGTGGGTTTGTTATAACAACCCTTCGTGCCGGGTTGTTGATGTTGTTTTTGTAAGTGTATTTCGAGGGCAACCCAAATGCATTTTTGCTTCCAGTGGGCAAAAGCGGCACTCCATTTTACGTTGTTAAGCGGGTTGTGATAACACACCATCCTGTATTCTGGGATCCAGCAGCTTCCATCTCAATTGCTATGAATGGGGGTCGTATAACAATCCCTCATGCCGGTTTGTTGTTGTTTTTTGTAAGTGTGCATTGAGAAAAACTCATATTAATTTTCGTTCTAAATGGGCAAAGATAGTACTCTATTTTACATAGGTATATAAGCGGGTTGTGACTGCACACTACCTTGTGTCTTGGTTGGCATAACAACTCTTCATGTCGGATTGTTGTTGTTGAAATGCAAGTTTACAGTGAGAACAACCCGAATACATTCTTTTGTAAACAGTCAAAGGCAGCAATCCATTTTCGTAATTGTTTTAGCGGGTTGTGATGGCAAACCATCTTGTAAGTGGGTTTCTATTACAACCACCCATACGGGGAGGTTATTGTTGTTGTTGTTGTGACTGCACATTGAGAACAACTCATATGCATTTAAATTTCAAATATACACAGGTTGCATTTCATTACACAATAGTTTCATCAGGTTACGTTGAAAAACCGTCTTCTATTTTTGCTGCTATTGATGTAACTATTGAATATTTACAACTCACATTATTGTCAAAACTTGCTGTTGTGAGTTATGATGGCAGTCCATCCGGCTTTGCTGTTTTTGTAGTACATTATTGTGAAGACCCATTATTCTCTGATGGAATCGTATTATATCGGTAAATCTTGAAACTATGTTGCAAATGTACTGTAATAAAGACCTGTCTTGCATTGTTATTATAATTTGAAGTTACAACACTCGACATGTCTTCATTAACAATAATCGGTGTGCATATGCTTCTGAAAGTAGGTTGTGATGTCGACCCTTATAATTTTATTGCGAGTATCATTAAACCTCTTCTTGCATTATTGTATGACAACAGCTCACCTCGCATTAGTGTTCTAAGCACGTTATAATAACATGCAAATGATTTCATCACTCTTATCTACAGATTTTCTTTTATATATATATATATATTTTTCTTTTTTATATATATATATATTTTTTTATATCTTTAAATACTTAATCGTAAATAATATGTGAGAAGTGTATGTATATATATACACATATATGTTATATTATATATGTATATATATATATTTCCTCAACTAATACTTTTTATTCTGACAAAATACGGTGTGATAGAACACGCATTGGAAAGTAAATTAGAGTACGTCTTTTCCCATTCATTACTGATCATCTAATCTACTTTATTAATTCACCATTTTCATAAAAAAAATCACCATATGCAAAGGCAATCCCTCTGGTTATGCGTAATCTACGGTATACCAATGTTTTACTATCCATATATAAATATTTTTCCTTGTTCAGTGATTGTCTCCATTTGTATTGCAGTATTCTCATTTCTAGGGGGCTCCATTTTTATTTCTGCTTCTTTTTTTATTCCTTTTATAACAACACAAACATGTTATTTTTAAAATAAAATAATAATAATAATAATAATAATAATAATAATAATAATAATAATAATAATAATAATAATAATAATAATAATAATAATAATAATAATATCTCCACATCACTGATGTTTTCATTAATATCATAATAATACCGGGACTCATATTTTGCTAGAGAGAGAATGAATATCAGATTACGTTCGTGTAAATTAACCAGTTTAAAGGCGACAGCTTAAAAAGCGCTGCTTCTTTGCAGGTATTTTCCCAATGCTAATATGATTACGTTGCTCGATAAATGCCAGGAAAGTAGGGGGAATTCTCCCTTCCCAAAAATGAACAGATGTCTGTGATGGATGCTGATTTTAACGGGATGCTGAGAGACGACAACTCATTCTGAGACCAGAGATCATTTTCAGCTATTTTCGAAGCGGAAAAAAAAATCTCCCGGAGAACATTTATAATTTATATGTATGCATATTTTTAGTTAGTGGGTTATGGGACGATTTAGAGGCAAATGGACATCTGACAAATACGATGAAAATAATGCTTTTTTTACGCAAAAACTACAGTAAGGGATACGATGCCCAATGTAAAAAAGTTGGATAAGAAAAAACCAACCGTTGACAGTGAAATGAAATAAAATGCATTCAAAGCAAAAAAAGAAACTTCAGTAAGTATTACCAACTAATATGAGATATTTTGATATATAAAAATTCTTATTGAATATGAAGCATACTCGGAAAAAAAAACTAAGAATAAACGGAACAAAACTACGATTACAGAGCATCACAAATTTCTGAATCAGACATTCATCTGTGCCCCTTTAAAGATTAATGTAACTAGGAAAGGTTGTATCAAAATTAGTTTTTTCCTGAATATATAAACTGCGTAAGTTTCCTCGAGTTTTTCCCTAGTGAAATATGGACGTCAAGTACAGGTCTTATTTTTTTCTCTGTATTTTCATCATATACCGAAATATCCAATTAACCATCAAGCTCATTCTGTCGCCTATTTTTATCTTGCTCGTAGGAAATCAATTACATATAATTAGGGATGGAAAATATCTACAACGCTTTCTAATATGATCATTATAACAGAGCATCATTCCTGGTACCTAATGTTTATGATTTTTTTTTTTTTTTTGTCTTCGAGGAGTTTTGCCTGAAGGCATCAATTATCCATTTAATCGTGTAGACATAATGATTTAGTTATCTAAAACAAAGAGTTTAATGATGCTGAAAAATATAATTACATGCCAATGGAACGTCTGCAGGGAAATGATAATTTTGTTATAGGTTAAGAGCTAATGACATGACAGCGTGTTATTTAGATTGCTCATAATTTCATTTCATTTAAAAAACAGGATTGATTTCATTTCTGATCTCCGATACAAGAAAAGGATATTACGTACAGGTGCGATCATTGAGTTTGAAAGTTTCATTACTCATACCGTGGCAACCTACTGTTAAAGCATAGACACAGGACTGACTGTAAGGGTTGCTGCCATATTACGAAAGACTGGGTGGTAGGAGTGAAGAAATACATGGATAAAAAGAAAATGAAAGCGGTCGGTTTGCTTTCTTTTTAGAAAAGTGACTGATTCTGCTTTCTAACCGCTGAAGACATCTTGATTAATTATTTAAAATTTAAGTCATAAGTTTACGATAATGAACTATAAATTTTATTAAACAAGTTAGCTTTTTTAAAGAGAGGTCTCATATATTTTTATGAGCCTTATACGTCAAGTTTCATAATCTCCCATATCGGACAGTGTTTCGGAATAAATACATTTACCTGCTTTTATAACCAAGCGATATAAGTAAGCAGTCATAATCAATCATCCAACTGCAACAGGTGCAATTGCGAAAATGTATAAAAACAAAAACTTACTTCCGGTTTATGCACATTTCTCGACAGCAGATACTGCATGTAGTAGAGTTCCGTCTTTGTCCCGACATCTTCCGCAAGAGCCATCGTGGCAGATGACCTGTCAACGAAATGCTGCAGTTCATCTGCCGACTTTGCTGTAGCAGTCGTTTCCTCCCCCTCTTTGAGGTTCTCCGCTAGCTGTTGCACAGCCAACTTCTTTTCCTGAGCCTCCTTTATCTTGACCTTTAAGGATTCAATGCTGTCCTCCTCTTCCTGCAGTCGTTGAAGAAGTTTGTGCTTCGTTGACTCGTGATGTTTTTCTTCAACCTTTAAAGTTAAAATTGCATCGTCAACAGTTTCCAAAACTTCATGCAAAATCTGGACTTGATCAGAAAATTTTTGGAGTTCGTTATCCTTGATAATCCTGAAATCACTGTCATGTACTGAAGAGCTGTAGATTTCGCGGGTTTCTACAACGCTCTCGAAATCAGAAGAATTAGAATGATGTACTACGAGGGAATCTTTCCCGATGTCGCTCTTAACGTCGAGAAGTTGTGGCGTCTGTTCGGAGATGTTGTCTTTCGTCAGCATATATCCGGGAATATATTGTTCTAGTGATGGTCCCACTGAATGCGCTGACCGAAGGTCTGTGGAGTCTGGAACCAACTGAATAACACCATCAGCTGATTTCTGTGACCCTCTGCAAATTGAGGTGCTATGCAGATCAAGCTCTTCTGTTGCAAGGTTCGAAAGGTTAGGGCACAGTGATGGTTGAGCTTTGTTCCATGAGTTTACAGACACCGTTCTCTGTCTGTGTTCTGAGTCTGCAGCGGACTCACAGCTTTGAATAAGAATCATAGGGAGCTCTTGACAGTTTTCTTCATCAATAAATTTTAGATCTTCTGTCTTTTCTTCGTCAATAAATCTTATATCTCCTGTCTTTTCTTCGTCAATAAATCTTATATCATCTGTCTTTTCTTCATCAATAAATCTTAGATCCTCTGTCTTCTCTTCTTCCACTCCGGTGGAGGGAAAAGAACTCGAAAACGTCATCTGTTCAGTAGCACGTCCTTCATCTGAATTAAGAAAGCTACCTTGAATACTTTCGTGTGCTGTTTCTCCCTCTAAAGAAACATCTTTGTTTTTCCCAGGTACTTGGGGTAGATGGAGGGAACTAGTAGAGGGACTCTTGTAGAAAGTTGTATTCAGCAAATCAATGTCCTCGGCACTTAGAACATTAATAGTTGCACTGCACTTTGGGCACTTGATTTTCGTTGCAGTAAGACTGCTAATGCAGGTGCTGCAGAAAATGTGCCCGCATGATAGACACGTAGGAGAAGTATCACTTGATTCGTATGATTTCTGGCAAGTGTCACAATACATGGCCCCAGCGGTTTCCATATTCTCTCCTGAAAGATTGAAAGATACATTAAACATTTCATCATATTTATGAAGAATTGTCACGGTTTTTCTACGCAAAGAGGGATACCTATATATAATTAAATATTTTTTAGGTAATTAAAAAGTATTGATAATTCAACATGGTTGTTCTCAGAAATATTTTCCGACAACACAAGGAAGTTTATTAATTATATATCGACATATTTTGTTCTTCACAATGATACCATTATCACGGGGCGAACTGATATATTTACTTCAGTTTGATGAGCTATAACAAAAATTTAAAATAAAATACTGAATTACCCTTACTTAACTTGCGTACTAACTTTCAAACCTGATGGTCTAAAAAAAAAAATATCGTTAGCTCTGTGAACGCTCAAACAATTCTAGGAAACAGAGAAATACTACATTTATAAGCATATATAATCACACACACGTGCGGAAAGTCAGGTATCTCTTATAAAGGAAAATGATTGCTGTGGCCTTATTATACCAAGCGCTTACCGTAGAGAGTCGTGGTAGGGGCAAATGTTTTAGATTACTTGATTGCAAAAAAATGTTTGGAATATCAAGGCATGATAAATCCAATGCATGTATTTTCCCGGAAGCTCAGATGTTTACATAAACGTAGTTTCCATTTTCGAAATTGCATTTTTATCTTTTTCTTTTACAGAAGTGTCACTGACATGTCTCCTTTTACCTGGAGAGATTTCCACTAGGATCCTATTTGTGAAGTACTAATATATAATTCGTAAAACTTTAAATTGTAAAATTATTTGTTTGCAGAAATGTCATAAAGTTTGTTAAAGTTCAAGATAATATTTATCAAGTTTGCCTATTGGATTGTAAAAAAAGGGAAAAGTGTTAAATGCAGCTTAGTGTCTTGACTGTGACTAATACTGATAAAAAGATCGTCATCAGATACCTTTGAAGCACAATATGGAACTTAAACTTTTTGGCAGCATATTGTCTCTATTTCACTGAAAGTATTAGTCGCTAAAATTACAAAGAGCTTTAAAGAAAGGATAAAGAACCACAAAAATGTAAATTATATAAAATTAATGGAACGAAGAATTGGTAAAAAAAAAAAAATGCTTTCAACGTGCAGGGGAAAAAAATTCATTTCCGCATTCACAACAAACCTAAAAATGTATGATAACCCTAATGATAAATTATGATTAATTATTAGAAAAATTTAGAGCAGATGCGGACTATTTAGTTTCGAAGACTCCGAATAAAAAGTCAGATCGCGTAATTTACGACTAGACGCGACATCCAGTTAATTAATGAAAACATCAAACTCTTTCGATGGAACCTGATTAATTCAGGCGCAAACTTTGATGAAATGAGGAAATAGAGGCACTGATATATAGTATATATATATATATATATATATATATATATATATATATATATATATATATATATGTGTGTGTGTGTGTGTGTGTGTGTGTATAAATATGTGTATGTATGTCTGTATGTGTGTGTGTATATATATATATATATATATATATATATATATATATATATATATATATATATATATATATATATATATATATATATATATAAAGGTGTGTGTGTTTTTGTTTTTGAATTTATGTATGTTTGCTGCATAAAGAAATATTCTAAGCGTTGAAATAGTTCCATGATCAAAGATTTCCGTCTGCTGCATAATGGAGTTAAAGGATGATTTCCCCTTTCAGTGTACAAACATCAAGATCGAATTACCTGATTATGGGTACGCTTTGAACAGCTTGTATTTATTTGCCCATTAATATGTCAAGTAAGAAGACAACTCTGAAATTTAAATGAACATTGTTATGGTTTCCGTTCAAGTGCAGAAGTCCATACCTCGCCTACTACAGTACTCACGTTCACATCTTTCCCATTACTGCCCCAATACAGTTCTCCTTGTATTTTGGTGATTTACCTAAATTTTTTTTTCTATTTATTTACTAATCTGTCAGTTTATTTTCTTTCTTTATAATTGGTCTCTTATTTCTGTATTTCCCATTACCTTCTGTTACTTCTTTTTAATGAACACCAAATTCTTTGGAAGCTTGAATTTCAAGTCGGTGGTCCCTGTGGGCTTGTTCCTTGTGAATAAGGGTCATCTGAATAATAATGATGCTAAGAGTCTGTGTCCTTTTCCATGAGGAGTAATAAAAAATTATATCTCTTTGTTAGCTTCTTGCCATCTAGAATGCGTGAACAAAAACAATTGTAGGGGGAGGGAACAGGTATAGGGGAGGGGGAGGGAAGGGGGGATGTGGAAGGGAAAGGGAGGGAGAAGGAAGGGGGGGAGGGGTTTGTGTTGACGGTCCGACTGACAGTTCTACTTTTTTCATGCGAACATTCACCCTTCGGACAGTCGTGTGTGAACTGACAGGCATTACTGTGATGATTGTCCCTTTTATCCAGGTGTTACTGTGCTGTCTTTCCCTTTTATCCAAATATTACTGTGATGACTGTGGTAACTGTCCTTTTATCCAAATATTACTGTGATGACTGTGGTAACTGTCACTTTTATCCAGTTATTACTGCGCTGTCTGTCCCGTTTATCCAGGTATTACTGTGATGACTGCCCATATTATCCAGAAATTGCTGTGGTAACTGTCACTTTTACGCAGGTATTACTGTTCTGTATCCCCCTTTTATCCAGGTATTACTGTGGTGACTGTCCATTTTATCCAGATATTACTGTGTTGACTGTCACCTTTAACCAGGTATTACTGTGGTGACTGTCCCTTTTATCCAGATATCACTGTGCTGACTGTCACCTTTAACCAGGTATTACGTGCTGCCTGTCCCTTTTATCCAGGTATTAATGTGGTGACTGTCCCTTTTATACAAATATTACTGTGCTGTCTGTCCTTTTTATCCAGGTATTATGGTGATGACTGTCCCTTTTATCCAGGTATTACTGTGGTGACTGTCCCTTTTATCCAGATATTACTGTGGTGACTGAAATTTCAATATTATATTTGTATGGTCTCGAGTACATGAAATGAGGTATGATAAACCCGTAGAGTTTATTTACCACATAAGTTAAATAGGTAAGGGGGAAGGGGAATGGCGGGGTACGGGTTTGAAACCTACCCTATTATCTATGTTGGGTCCAATGATGGCTATTTGCCAAATTTGGTCAATATCGGTCAAGCGCTTCGGATTTCTATAGTGCACAAAGTTACAAATACACATACGTAAAAACATTCACACAATATGTATATATATATATATATATATATATAATGTTTGTATATATAATATTTGTGTATATATACACATATATACACCTTTTACATATACACATGCATACATACACACATACATACATACATAGCCAAATTTCAAGATATCTCATCAAAGCCCAACGAATCCAAACAGGATTGTCGAAATTATGCAGTCTATTGAATACTCTTACTTTGATTAAGCCTCTTATCTTTTCTCCACTGAACTGAATTTCTAGCACAAAAGAACAAGCGTTTGTAAGGGAACAAAGCTTAAGATGAAAATCGCTAAAGTTTTGCTTTGAAATTACAAAAGTTTTTTTTTTTTTTTTGAAAAGCGGTCAAACATTTTTATATTCGCATATTGAAATCATTATAATCACTCTTATGTTGGCAGAATTTGAAACTTTTTAACTTTTTCATAGTCATTTTTGAAAGAAAATACTATCATGATTGAGCAATAATAGATGGCTTCAATCAAAATTCCCGCGTACTTGCACGGATTTTATTAGAATCAAACCAACTGAAAATATTGAATGTTTCAGTAGCAAAGAAAAATGTATTAAGATTTTTTATTCAAAAATTTGAATTTCAGTTTTGGTGAAGTCAAAGGAATATTTAAAACAGCATACCCTAGGAAATTACAAAGAGAACTCAAACAATTTGTTATTGCACTAAAATAATTAAATTCGTTTCGTAATGAAAAGTTTTGGATATTGATTATAAGGAAAAATAGACTAAATACAAATTTATATGGCTGGCCTTTCGATCTTTCATGTTAGGCAGCATTATGTCAGGTCAGTAATTAGTTTCTTGACCGTAGAATATCTATAGCACAAAGATGATGAACTAGCAACTCCTTTCCAAATATAGTTGCTGAAGGTAAGAGTCAGCTTCAACGCTTTAATATATACAGTATTAATATATATATATATATATATATATATATATATATATATATATATATATATATATATATATATTATATATATATATATATATATATATATATATATATATATATATATATATATATATATATATATATATATAGATATAGATATATATTAAAAGGGCCTGATGAAGTGGATGGTATCTAGCGGAGATATTTATTCAAGATATTTATTCTACGGATACTAGATGACGAGGAATGTTAGTCCTAGAAACCTTGTAACTTTTTCTTGAATAAATATCTCCGCTGAAACCATCCCGTTTAAGTGAGGTCCTGTTATTAATTGTAATAGTGTACAGAAGAATTGCGTAAGTAAAAGTTAGTATATATATATATATATATATATATATATATATATATATATATATATATATATATATATATATATATATATATATAACTTTCACATCCTCCTTTTAGTTAAAGGGTTGAAGCTGACTTAGGTGAAGGATTTCAGCAACTATTTTTGGAAAGGAGTTGTTAGTTCCTCATCCTTGTAACATAGATATTCTACGGTCACGAAACTAATTACTGACCAGACATAATGTTACCTAACATGGAAGATCGAAAGGCTAGCGATATAAATTTGTATTTGGTCTATTTTTCATTAAAATCCATATCCAAAACTTCTCATTACGAAACGAATTTAGTTATTTTAGTTTAATAAAAAGTTATTGGATTTCTCTTTGTAATTTCCTAGGGTATGCTGTTTCAAATATTCTTTGATTTCATCAAAACTGAAATTCAAGTTTTGCCAAAAAATCGTAATACATTTTTCTTGTTGGATAAAAAAATCTCAATATATATATATATATATATATATATATATATATATATATATATATATATATATATATATATATATATATATATATATATATATATGTTACAGTACATGTTAGAACAACAGCCTACTGCTCAGCCCTGAAATGTCAACTTTCTCCCATTAAGGTATCGACAGTTGGCTCTGTGTTCAAAAGTAAAGATTAAATTAGTCTCCTTACCACTGCTAATATGGTTTGCCTCCTTGTCCAAGAAGTAGTCTTTGAAAATGCTTAGGAGCCTCAAAGAGACTCCTCAAAGTACGTATATATTGTCATATGGGAGTGAGTTTTCGAATAGCTGTCAGGTTGTCAACGTCTAAATTTTCCAGTGTTTGGGAACACTAAATATTGTCAGGTTGACTTCTGTTATAAACAATTCAAAGCTCTCACCGGAGCTACTTCTCCACATCAGCTGGATGTTTTAGAATCTCTTTTTATAAAGATGCCTGTACCAAAATTAAACAGCCAAGCCACCACTACCCTACTTTACCTGACATGCCTCCGTTGCGTCGCTAGACATGGTATTCTCAGAGTGCCTTTCATTTGGAAATACGGTATATTTATTTTATTTGTGTGTGTGGGGGATGGGTGTTGGTAGTGTATATATAGGTAAAGATGAGTTATTTTCATCATTGTTGTTTTTATTGTATTTTTAGCTTGCAAATTGGGCTGGACCCCAAAACGTATTAAATCCTGAAAATTCCCATCTAAGGTTTTCCTTGTGGGCCTTTGAATTTATGTATATATATATATATTGTGTATATATATATATATACATTATAAATATATATATATATGTATGTATATATATATATATATATATATATATATATATTGTATGTAGATATGTATATATACAGTATATGTACACGC
Source organism: Macrobrachium rosenbergii (assembly GCF_040412425.1). Classification (NCBI taxonomy): domain Eukaryota; kingdom Metazoa; phylum Arthropoda; class Malacostraca; order Decapoda; family Palaemonidae; genus Macrobrachium; species Macrobrachium rosenbergii. The sequence goes on from NC_089795.1 coordinate 29,905,398, forward strand.
ACACATATAAATAATATAAAAAATTGTATTAAAGATGTATCAAGATATATCAAAGCAGGGAAGGAATGTACGAAAAGCTTATAACTGAATAGTAAATCGGTAAAGAAAGATCCCCGCTGAATATTCAGGAGTCATAACGTCTGTGGAAGGAAAAATGCGATGCCAGGTTTTCACAGCTTTGCGCATTTAGTGAATGTGACTTAACCAGCGAAGAAGGAAGTAACAAGTAATGTCTATATATATATATATATATATTATATATATATATATATATATATATATATATATATATATATATATATATATATATATATAAATAGACATAATTTAACCCATATAATATTTGATAACTGAGAACACGTATATTGTATACAAATGAAAATACAAAGAAATGATAAATTCGAAGTTGCATGTTTTGAAGATGTTTGTTAACACAAAAGATATATGGGCCTTCTCCCTGTTAATGTATAAATTATGAATGTTTTCCAAATCCATTATACATTAGCATTGAAGGAATAGAGAGTAAATAAAGGAACTCGCAGTGTTATTATAATTAACGAGGTTGTGAGGAAGCCAGATGTTCTGTCGAAAATTTTACAAAGCAATAATCAGTCGTCCAAAAAAAAGTTAAAAAATGCGCCGAAATTTCTTAAGCGCAATCGAGTTTTCTGTACACCTTATAATGCTGTGAGAGCCCCGGTGGTGACCTGACCTGTAGCGTTGCCAGAAGCACGATCATGGCTAACTTTAACTTGAAATAAAATAAAAATTGCTGAGGCTAGAGGGCTACAATCTGGAATGTTTGATGATTGGAGGGTGGATGGTCAACATACCACTTTGCAGACCTCTAGCCTCAGTAGTTTTTAAGATCCGAGAGCGGACAGAAAAAGTGCGGACGGGCAGACGAAGAAATCGTAATAATAATAATAATAAAAACAGTATTACTCTTAAAAATAGTAGGAATAAAGTATGTAAAAAAGAGGCCCGCTGCGAAAAGCAACCACATTTGAAAATCAGGAAGCAGTGGTTGCTTTAAAGCAGTGTCCCATTTCTTTAAACGGGAGGCCTAAACGCTTTATATGCAGGGCCAGGCAGGGAGTCAGTGCATGCAAACTTTGCATCGCACTGGGCCAGTTAGCCTGAGCAAATTACTCCCAAAAATTTGCTCTTCTCTTCTGGATTAAAAGAAAAAAAAATGTGAACATACATGGAAGACTTCCTGGTTATATAGAACAAATTGCACTGGAAGAATATTCCAGATAAAAGAATAGTGTAAATATACTCCTCGTATATATACATATATAATAATGCATATATATACATATATACACCGCATATACATGGTATATATATATATATATATATATATATATATATATATATATATACATATAAATATATATTATAATCTGTATATATATATATAAAATATACCCTATATATGGCATACATAAATTCATATATACATCCATACACACAAGGAGGATTAAGGCTTAGAATTGCTATGGGCAAAAGTAAAAAACAAAACTGTCATTCATCGTCTGGCTGCATGTTACCATGGCAACGGTATCATAAGCCACGCAAGACCCGGAGAAATCATTTCATAACGGCTCAGCGCGCTACTCCCGCCTGCTGCCGTAATGGGCGAGTTACATCAGATATGAGTCTTTTTATTAGGTTTTCCGAGTATTAAGAGTAAATTGGAGAAAATTATGATATGTGGCTATAACCCTTGCTCGAGTGTTGTGTGTATATACAGCGGCGATTTGCTTAAAACGTATTTTCTTCGCATGTAGAATATCGTATGATATGATTTACAATTTTTTTTTTTTTTACTGGTAAATTCAAGAAGAAAATGGGTTTTGTTACGACATCAGATTATGACAGCAGATTTCCTTATTTATACTGTTTGGGCATTTCATTGCTTTCGAAATGGGAGACGCACAAACAATTATATTTTGGTCCTTCTGAAACAGAGCACCATTTTATTTGTTCTTTCGGTCAGTGTGTTGTAATATCACTGATGATAACCACCAAAAAACTTCCTGTCTTGCAGTTTTCTCCTGATCCGCTGAATTTTTTCAAAATTCCTTTTAAATATCATAGTAACGAATAAATATTTTTTACTTCATTGTATGTGATGCTTTTGAAAGCTGTTGAAGTGGAACTCCGTCTAATGTTACTTTTATAACGTGACGAGGAAGATCATGTTCTCTACCAATGATAAATGTTTGCGTGCAAGAGTATAAATAATTTTTATAGATGACACGAACAGGTAATAATCGGTTTCAGTTACACAAAGATTGTCGTGGAAATTTCAAAGGTAAAAAAAAAAAAATATTTAAACAAGTGATTCTCCAGTGGTTAAGAAACTTCACAAACACGTCTATAAGAATGACAAAAATCAGGGTGACACCTTTCAGTATATTACAGGTACCCACGGGAGAGGGACCCCAATAAAACCAAAATCGCTGCTGGTAAGACAAGATTTATTTATTTGACCTAATACAGCCGTGCCTGTTTTAAATGCTACCAAGCATAATCAACGTGTAAATGCTATTGGGATATGTTATCCCAGGCAGATAGATGCCAAAAAGGTCAAGTAATAATGAAGGTAGAGAAATACAGCGATGGAATTAAAGCTTGTGTAATCTTGAGGTCCTGTCTTGTATCAGTCATCCATCATCTTGTACAATTTGTTTATAATGACTATTCTGTTACGAATGGTTTTTGCATATTTAGATACATCACTGGGCTGTCAGAAATTCCAAAATGGTTAACATAAATAAGAAATCTATTGAAAAATCAGTCGTTATATTACGATACAGTATATTCCATAAGCATCTTCCTACTAAAACCTTTCAAGAGACCTTTAATAGCAATTCTTCATACGTGCTTTGAAAATACGAGAAGAAATTAATTACTGTAAACAGGTCAGAAGAATATTGGAGTGACAGTCATTCTACGTGTGTTTCCTCTGAATAAAACTTTAATTATTTGATACCACCACTTTCTCGAGATCTTAAATTGGAAAAAAAAGTCCACAGTAGTGATCAAGTTGGCGAAAGCTTCCTGTGTATAGTAGTGTACTTTTACATACATACTACTGAAAACTTTAATTATTATGTTTATTCAAATTTTTGTTGACAGCACATATTTTAAATGCAGTGATTTACTGCTCAAGCAGTGCATTGATATATCTATGCTACGAGAGGCCTTATTCAGATTTTGTCAGCCTATTTTTATACTACTCTGAATCCGCTTCCATGCAGAGCAGCACTAACAAAATATGAAATGCGCTAAAATTAACCACCGGCATATAATATTTAGATAAACTGGCAATGTACCGTTTCCCAACAGCGATGCGCAAATTGAGATAGAAAACGGGAATAATACTCGTATATTTCCCAAATGGGAAAAATATTCGTATATTTCCCAAATGATTAATACTCAGGTACTCAGTAGGGACGAGAATTCACATAGTAAAGTATAATTTTTGGGAAATTAGGCAGGTGTAATGATTAACAGTTTCACAAGATTATATGATAGACGTAAGTATTTCAAATTCCATATTGTTAATGACCCCTTTTTATGTGGCAATGTCCCCAAGAAACAAAGCTGTTTGCATTTCTCAAGATGCCTGATAATAAACTTAGGGCAATGGTAAGAAAACTGTCGAAATGATGATATAACAATGTGATATGAAATCTTAGTGTGGTAATCAGAGGTTTATCAGAGCATGCAATAAACACAGGACAACAGTTGAAGTATATGAATGATAAAATGAGAGGCCGTCATGGCGCTATTGGTTAGTTTTATGTATGAGATAGACTAGTCATCAGAGGTGAGATGTCACCTTGGTCAGATATGATTACAATATCATTTTGAAATAATACCAAAATCAAATAAGCTCAGTTTTAATATGATTTTCAGTATGATGGACGTACATTATTGGGAACTAGTCCTTAGGCACACAGAATAGGAATTTTAATTAAAAATGTTTAGATTCATGTAATTACCGATTAACAATGTTATTTTCAAAATTCTCTCTCTTCCCCCTTTATTGGAGTATTCAGAATTAATTTTACTTCACATTCCCTATTAAAGTATTTATAACATTGATATAGTCTTGGCATTGCAAAGATACCCCAGGCTAATACAGTTGAAACAGAAACTTGGGTAATGGCAACTTTACTGATCAAGTTTATCGTTTCCCAGTAGTAGGTTGTAGTGTTTTCACTTAAGAATAACCCTAGTCTTGCTCTCTTTACATATGTGTATACAGTGTAGCCACATACACATACACAAACACACACATATATATGTGTGGTGTATATAATTATCTCATCGAAGTACTCCATTTTGAATATATGTAATTATATAATATATATATATATACACATACAATACAGACACAGTATGTGTGTATATGTATATAGATATATATATATATATATATATATATATATATATATATATATATATATATATATATATATATATATATATCATATCCTGAGACAGGTATCCTTGTTATTGTACGCTCCGTTCAACATAAATATATATTTATAAAAAAATATCCAAATAAATAACGAACAGAGTACGTCGTAAAAAGGGTATTTGGCAGCTAAGGACAATATCACTTTGTCTGTCATGATATCAGTTACTATTACTGTTATTATTATCATATTTTCTTCGAAGAATAACGAGTAAGACCATTCCTATACTGTCATTAATACTTACATCAGTGTAGCCGAAAGGAATACAAGCAAACAATCACACACTAACCACTTATTAGCCTGAACACCGAATTGTTTAGTCCTTTTTATACTGCAGTGTAGCATAACAAAGAGCATAACAGTCGACATGC
>NC_089795.1:29915267-29925267 GCF_040412425.1 Macrobrachium rosenbergii
TATGTATGTATGTATCTATGTATATATAAAATATAGCTCATTTATGACGTATTTTTCAGGTTAATACCAAAACTTTTCCTGTGGTTAATGAAGTTATTGTACGGTGATATTTACACGACATGTTTACACCATACGTCCAAGCAACTGATTAATTTGTCTTCAAAGGGATTAGATTAACGTACCTCATTTTATGCCACGGCGTAGTTTCCACTTCTACCATTGTTTCTCTCATCAACATATCTAATCTTTATATACTTCTAGATGTTTCTCAACCTTCAAAAAGACTCATTCGTCGTTACTGTGATAGTTGTATCATATCTCAGTAGAGTGTGGTGACATTGAACCACCGCATAAGAAAGCTATTTCCAATTATGTGTTTGACGGTTGAAATAAAGTAATTCAGAAAATAATAGTAGTATGTATAATATATTATTATTTTATACATAATGTATTATTATATATTATTATATATATGATATATTATATTACACATAATATATAATTATATTTTATTATATATTATATATTGTTATATGTACAGTATTATATATAATATAGTAGATTGCCTTGTTAAAACAAGGTGACTTTTTTCTTTGCATTTCCATACTTTTTGGGTCCAAGGCAATAGCAGGGCCAAAGAGCCTCAGGCTAAGAGTGCTGCTGACGTCCCCTACTGTCTCACTGAACGTCCAGCTTCGTTGAATGGGGATTCTTTTCAAGTTGGCATCTAGGGACCATGGAATTCTGGGACGACAGGGGGTCAGTATTTAGAATCAAAAAACAAAAGGAAACCACTCGCTGCCTAAGATATTTTGCGATTCATGAGTAGGTTTTATGGCTAATATAGATTCAAATATATATTTTGGAGGAACGTTTTCTTAAAGGTTTTATTAACTTTAGTGAATGTAGCTTCACATGAAAATTACGAGATCCTGGTTAGGGATTAAAGCGCGGATTGAGGGTCTTCTAATTAAAACGAAATTGTCGTAACAGAATTTGTGGTTAAGATCAAGTAAAATCATCCTTGCTATGTAAACTAGTCATATGTTTCGTAGTAAAACTTACACGATGACTTTCATGTGCTGACGTTTAGTGCTGACATCTTTTAAAACAGATTATGATATTATAAATTCATCACAGAACCACCTCAACAATATTTTTAAAAAAAGGCAAATTATTACGTAAAACAAATATAAGACATTGGTTTAAACGAAGATGTAGTGATTACCTGAAATACTTGAAACATTCTGAAACTAACCTAAAAGGAATCTTTTGGAGCGGTAAATCATATGTTCAGTTCGTTAAAAAAAACGCATTGCTAACAAAAGATCATAGAAATATAAGAAAATATTTAGTTGATATATATTTTTTTTCGTAAAGCAGGATTGTGTCAGTGGAAAATAGCCACATTTCTCTCTCTCTCTCTCTCTCTCTCTCTCTCTCTCTCTCTCTCTCTCTCTCTCTATAGGAGTATTTTAATTTAGTCCTCAATGCTAATCGCTGCGTAGTGCTTTTGCTAGATCCGACCAACCGCCACATCATCCGGATCGCTTGAAGAGTTAATCTGATCTGTCAGTGACAGCGCTGAATGGGTTTTATGGTCGAAAAATATGTTGGTAAATTTCATTTTGAAAAAAACCACCTCTCATATTATTGCCAACATTCTCCTTTTATTTTCTGGTTCGATCTTAATACTAAAATGCCTTCCTTTATATTTGAAATATTATTATGAGGTTGCTTTATAGGATCAGCAAGATTTTGGTATTGATTTGGTAACTATTCCTATAACTGTAACTATAACAACTATTATTTGTCACCATGTTTGTGGCAATCGTCGAAGATAACATAGGCAATATGTTCGATCAGGGCCGAAAAGGTTTTTTCAGTGTATGCCTCCTGAATCAAGTTAAGTGCACCTTAGTTTAACCACACCACTGAGCCGATTAGCAGCTCTGCTAGGGCTGGCCCGAAGGATTAGATTTATTTTATGCAGCTAAGAACCAATTGGTTACCTAGCAACGGGACCTACAGCTTCTTGTGGAATCCAAAACCCATTATAGCGAGAAATGAATTCCTCTAATTCTTCATTGGCCGGTCGGAGAATCGAACGCGGGACCAGCAGAGTGCTAGCTGAGAACGGTACTCACCCGTCCAGTAAGGAACTAGCTGAATCAAGTGACCACAAGAAATAAAGAGCGTCGTGAAAACTGACTTCAACAATAATTTCCTTTAAAAAAGTATTGCCTTAGTAAATTTTTCCATTGGTCTGGATTTTTTATTTATTTTGAAACCAAATATTAAGAATAAATAATTATTATCAAAGAAAGAAAGACAGTTATTTTGAAAATAACTGTGAAATCCGGTTTAGTCTTCTCAAGAAATGATTGCCGAAAGCTTGGCAGTGGATTGGATTTGAAATATTAACAGGATGTGGACAAATGTAGCTTCTGTTCATTTCAGAGAACCGCTCTCAAGAAAGTTAAGATATAGGCATCATGGAGATCTAACTTTTTTGTTAAAAATTACTATATGAGTGTATTCAAAGAATTTAAAACCATGAACTTATGGTAAAAATATTGAAGCCAGATGCAATTATTTTTTAGAGGGAGTTAGAGCGGGATGGTGTTGGGGTGGGGGGAGAGTTAGAGTTGGAAAAATCTGAATAAATACATAGCTGATGTCTTAATAGTTTTAAATTGTAAATTTGATTTTACACTCTTCACGGTTTCTTCTTTCTACTATTTTATACCGTTTTCCATAACGTTATAACGATGTTTATTTCTCTAGGTAGTCCTTCGTGTGTGTGTGTGTGTGTGTGTGTGTTAGCGTGTTTAGAGAATATTACCAAATACCTGCCATAGACTTGCATTTATCGATTGTAATAATCTGGTACGTTTTCTCTTTAACTCTCCTGTACTGCATAATTATAAGCAGTCCCCCTCTCTCTCTCTCTCTCTCTCTCTCTCTCTCTCTCTCTCTCTCTCTCTCTCTCTCTCTTATGCCTGTCTAAAACAATTCAATTTAAAACTTTTCAAAAATACTACATACGGACTCTGCGACCTTTCTAAATACGTAACCTCTTTCTCTCTCGCACACACACACTTCCCAAGTAAATAAGTAAATTTTTCCATCTCTATAACTGTGCCTCTCTCTCTCTCTCTCTCTCTCTCTCTCTCTCTCTCTCTCTCTCTCTCTCTCTCTCTCTCTCTCTCCTCTGTATTTTACCAAGACTCAGCTCAGCATCGATGGAATGAACTATTTACACTTTTCGTCCCCAAGCAATTATGGCCACACGCACTGCCCGCTCTCTCTTCCGCCCCAAGAAAACCCAGTACCTCGTGTTATTTCTTTCTATTTTCATTATCAAATGTTTTCACTACCTTTTATTCATATGTGTACTTTCCTTTTAAATTAACCTTATTTGCTCTGCCATTTGACCTCAGATACTAATATTTCTGATTTTTTTTTTCGAATAGTTCGTTTTAGGTGCTACTTTTTCTTTGCATTCATCTACTATTCATTAAAGCACTTTACATGTATAATTTTGGTCGTTATGAATGCCTAAAAAAAATTCTCTTTAAAAACAGATATATGTTTCGATTCTGTAATTCATAAATTTTTACAAACTCGTAAATACTAAACACAAAAAACATATACATTAATGTTTAGCATTTTCCCTCTCGTTTTCCAGTCATTTTTTGTAAACCTGTCGAGGCCAACGCTAGGTGTCACGTCTGTGTCTTCCTTCCCTACAGTTTTATTTCAGTGTCTCTATCTATTGTTAACTTGCCTTGCTACCTACACGCTCCACTTACTTTTTGTGATCGAATATCAACTAGCTTCAGAAAGCTAAGATTTGTTTCAAGTTCCAGCACTTTTGGTTTTTATGTAGAGGGGTAACTGGCCGTAATACCCAAAGCCACTCCTGTCTATGGTCTTCGGGCCTACCGTAGTAATTTCCGTTATCAATACACTGTCACAATAGAGTGCTGATTACAACCTAACTTCTCATCCCAAGATGATAGAAGAAAGAAACGCAACGCCCATTTTACCTGTATTTTCACATGGTCAATTACGATTTCACATTATCAACATTCTGATTCATGAAATAATATTAATGTGTTGAAAGGTGATAAGTTTTCTTACAAAATACGTGCTCCCTGCAAAACACCAGCCTCCCAGTTCTAGATATAAAAACGCAATAATATCACGAAAACGCAGTCTTAAGCTGTCTGGTGGAAACCTCAAGTACAGTCAAATTTACAAGTCCCCTGGCATTTACTCAATACTCACTTGCTAAAGTAATGATCAGATACACGTAGTTTCTGCCAGCTGTTGAAGTTGTCTATATTTCAAATAGTGCACGGCGGCATCGATATAATTTATTATCGTTATGTGTACCTGCTGCAAAAGTACACGAGACCTGTTCCTGTTACATTAAAATTCTATACAGATCAATGATGGCTTAATGGTATTTTGCTGTTAATATTGTGAGAATCACTGAAAGAATTAAGAAAATTACTCGAGGGATTCTAGGTAAAAAGAGGTTACGCGACAGACGCACTGGGCTATGTATTATTAAGGAGCTGCGATGTACTGTATTTGGTTTCATTACTGGAAGTTTTAGACTGAAAATTTGTAGATTTGCTGCTAACGCTATAGAGAGAGAGAGAGAGAGAGAGAGAGAGAGAGAGAGAGAGAGAGAGAGAGAGAGAGAATATTACGATAAATAGAAGCATAACACTGCCTTCATCAAGAAACGAAACTGAGAAGCAATATGAGCTGATATGGAGACAATCATGACAGGAAAATTGCCAGTGGGAAAATTTCCATTGGGAATATTTCCCGTCGGAAAATTGCACCTGGGTAAATTGCTACTATGGGAAAATTGCCATTGTAGGATAATTGCCATGGTGAAAACTGCCAGGCAGAAAATTGCCATTTAATAAGTACAATTTATAAAGAAAAAAAGAATTGAAAGGAAAAACCTTTACTATCAAAACTTTATGTGAATTTATTTAAAAGATGCCATTCACTACTTATGTACAATTTATAAAATAATTATTTGAATTAAAAATCATTACAGTCAAAACTTTACTTGAATTTATTGAAAAACCTTACTTGTAAATATTGATACACCTTAAAAATATGCATAAAATATCCATAAAAAATATGCGATGCCCCTTAAATACAACATTTTATAATTACTGTCATATGTTGAAATAAGGATTGAAAGGAAAAACCATTATTATCAATTGCACGTTTACTTTTAAACTATCATCTTACAAATTGGCAAACAAGTCTTTTAAATTTTCCAAAAGAAGAAAGTCTTACAGTATCAACTATATCAGCAGTCAGTATTCTTATAGCTTCTTTTGAAATTACTGTGTTTACATCTTATTATGGTGTCTGTGATAAAAAGTGAGAGAGGAAAAGACATTCTGGTCGATGATTTGCAATATGTGTACCATCTGAATGGCAAGAATAAAAGTTCTGTGCTATATTGGGAGTACAAGGAAAGAAAATGTAAAGGTTGCAGAGCTAGGGTACACACGAACTCACAGAACGGTAATATTGAAGTTTTAAAGAATTTAAATAACCATATATACTCATCAAGTAAAGATAAAGTTGAAACTAAACAAGCTCAAAGAGATTTAAAAGTTGAAATGGCTTCTTCTCATCAATCAAGTCGTTCCTTAGTGTTTGAATTGGCCACCGGTCTTGATGGATATGTACTTTCTCAGTTGCCAAATCTACGTCATATGAGTCGAAATTTTAGGAGTTGGAGACAAAGAGAGTGCAATTTCCCACCTGTTCCATGTAGTAGAAGCGGCTATGATATTCCATTGCAATTTCAAGATCTTTCTTCAGGAGCCCGATTTCTTCAATATGACTGTGGAATAAGTGATGACTATTGAATATTGATCTTTGTTCCGAATGAAGGAAGGGCTGAAGGATCTTAACCTGTACAAAAATTGGCCAGTCGATGGTACATTCAAGATTGCTCCTGAAATTTATTGCCAAATTCTCACAGTTCACGTTCAGATCGAGAATATAACAGTTCCTCGAGTTTTTGCCCTTATGCCAAACAAAACAGCGGCTACCTACATAACTGTTTAAAACCAAATCAATGAACTTGTTGGTGATACTCTGAGCATGTAACAGGTGATTATGAAAATGCTTCTTTAAAGGCAGTAAAACATGTCTTTTCTAATGCTAATTATAATGGCTGTCTCATTCATTTTGCTTAAGCACTGTGCAGGAAAATTATTAACATAGATGCAAGACACCAATAGCATAATGATAGAGTTTAATTTGAAAATGCAATATTTCCCAGCTCTCGCGTGTGTGCCACCACAAAATGTCATATCTGCTTTTGAAGAAATCTCTGTTGGCGAAGACATCCCGCCTGGATGTTTATCATACTTTGAATATACGTATATAAGAATTGAAAGGGGAACACGACACAACAGGAGAAGAAATGTACCGCTTTTCCCGTTTGAAATTTGGAATGTTCATTCCCCTTTTCAGAACTCACTGCCTCGTACTAATAATACAGTAGTGTTGAGGCCTTTCACAATTCCTTGAATAAATCCGTCAGCAATAGTCACCCTAATATATGGAAATAAATCAATGCTCTGAAAAGTGAAGAAGGTTTGGCTATTGCAAAAAGAATCCAACTGCAAAGAGGTGATACACTTCCTATCCGCAAAAAGGACAGAGACCTACATTTTCGACCTGGCAACCTCATTTCAAATTATGACAGTACTAAAAAAATGATAAAATATTGTATTTAAGGGGCATCGCATCTAATAGGCTTTTTTTTAGGTGTATCAACATTTCCAAGTAAGGTTTTTCAATAAATTCAAGTAAAGTTTCGATTGTAATGATTTTTAATTCAGATAATTATTTTATAAATTGTATATAAGTAGTAAATGGCATCTTTTGAATAAATTCACATAAAGTTTTGATAGAAAAGGTTTTTCCTTTCAATCCTTTTTTTCTTTATAAATTGTATTTATTAAATGGCAGTGTTCCACCTGGCAGTTTTCTCCAAGGCAATTATCCCACAATGGCAATTTACCCACGGGAAATATTCCCGAGGGCTATTTTCCCACTGGGAGTTTTCCTAGCACCGGAGACAATACCTTGCGAGTGGCAAGATGAACCCCAGTGTGGTCTGCAGTGGTAAAGTAAATGAGAAAAAGGAATGGGAGTTTTTTTTATGCAGATGCCAATCGGACAGGCCACCAGAGGATCTCATCTAGTTTAGGGAAGAAATAAGTGTGAGGCTGGGAAATAATGAAGATGAATTCCACACGGTTTCTTGCATGAATCTACGAAGCATTTAGATAGAACCATGACCGTAAAAGTCTTTTAACAAACATTACCATTAAAGCCTTTTGACAGAATCTGTATCATTAAAGCTTTTTGACAGAATCATTACCATTAAAGCCTTTTCACAGAATCATTACCATTAAAGTCTTTTCACAGAATCATTACCATTAAAGCCTTTTCACAGAATCATTATCATTAAAGTCTTTTCACCGAGTCATTACCATTAAAGGCTTTTCATGGAATCACTACCATTAAAGTCTTTTCACAGAATCATTACCATTAAAGCCTTTTGATAAAATCATTACCATTAAAGCCTTTTAACAGAACCATGTTCATTAAAAACCTTTTGATAGAACCGTGATCACAAAGCCCTTCTGATAGAACAATATTAATAAGCCGTATAGTAAGACCATGACCTTGAAAGCCTTTTGATGAAACCAGGACCTTAAGATGCTTGTTACAGAACCATAAAAATAAAACCTTTTTGACAGAACCACGATAATAAAAACCTTTGAAGAGAACGATGATCATAAACACTTTCCGATAAACCATACCCATCAAAACCTTGTGATAGAACTGTAGCCATGAAAACACTTTATGGAAGAACTAGGAGACCTTAAAAATCTTACGTAAGCATAAAAAGCATCTGAAAGCACCATGACCATAAAAGCCTTTTGATAACACCATGGCTATAAAAACCTTGTTAAAGAACCGTGGCCAAAAAACTTGAGATAGAACCGCAGCCATGGAAGAGTACAAAAAACAAAAACAAAAAAAAAAAAAACAGAAAAGTCACTGCCGACTGAGAGGAGAATCGAGAGAAGAGGTATTAGACCCATTATGGACCTAACGAACTTTTTTTTGATGGAATCCATTATGTACATGTGCGTACGAGTCTCTCTCTCTCTCTCTCTCTCTCTCTCTCATATATATATATATATATATATATATATATATATATATATATATGTGTGTGTGTGTGTGTGTGTGTGTGTGTGTGTGTAAGAAACACCAAATAGAAAAAAGTCGTAACTCACCAAATATGAGAACATTTCTCCAAAATTAGCCATTCTTGTCTGGAAAAAGCCCTTCATTATTGTAATGAAGAAAAGAACTTACATCTATGTCAAACGGGTAATTGGTTTAAAATATTATATTTGACAATTAGAATATTGTGTTATCTATAAAACTACTTTGAAGTAACGTGGACGCCCAACGTTGTAATAAATTTGGAAAAATTTCTTTTTATTCTTTACATGAAGGTTTAATATGAAACGAGTCAAAAAGAATGAAAAAATTGTTATATTCGGAAACACTGCCAAACTGCAGTGCCCGAAGGTAGCATGAATAACCAGATATATTATCAACATCTAAATAGACAATTTTTAAACGTAGGATTTGAAGTTGTGACACAAAAACTAAAAATATTAAAGGTGAATGTGGCTAACATTTAAAGTAAACTGGCTGATATCACCATTTTTTCTCTCGTATTTCTAAATCTTTTACAACATCGGTCTTACTAACTAACAGCAGCAGTGATGCGTTTACCTGGTTGCTTCCAATTAGTGACATGGAACTGGAAGTAAAAATCATTTCAAACCAAATACTTACATTACTCTCTCTCGACGCAGCATTCACTCTACAATCTTCTTCAGCCTCTTAGAGACCAATTTGCTTCTCGCACTAATCAGATAATATCGTTTACTAATTGTTTTAATAATTGCTAATTTTACATACATTCATGCATACATATTTCCGGTAAGAAATGCTTAATGTATAGCTTTCCAGTTATCAGACAAGGTCACTCCAATTAATAAATCGTTCCGTTTACAGCTTGCAATATGGTGGTTGGTGCGCATGGCTTATCAGACAATCTCTGCGTAAGACTGGATCATTGGCTATAATATTGGAGGGCACAGAATTCACTTAGTTATGTACAGTAATATATATCAGTATGGTCTTGCGAAATGCTTTGGGGAAATGACCTTTTCATCTAATTCTACATCCATTCTTTGGGATTAAAAACATTTATCCTTGCTACATAAGGTTCGCGTCCATAGCTTTTTTTTTTCAGAAAAAATAATCATTGAGAGAGAGGGGGGGGGCGGCCTCTCTTATTCTTTCGCTGAAATCAGGTATTTTGCTCTTACATTGAAAATATATCATAGATGATTCATTTCATAACTACAAGTGTAAATTGAGATAAACGACATTTGGAAATCAGTAAGGGAATATATGAGAGGCAAAGAAAAAACTGTTAAAGAAATAGCAAAGAAAGCATATAAGATGAATTCAAATTGACGTAGAGATTATCACTAGTATTGAAACTAGGACGTAACTTACTTCGGCCTGTTCAGTAGCTAAAGCATTTCCACTCGGTTTAACTTCTGAAGTTCCAACTATTCAACCATAAGAACAGGAAGATCACTTCACAGTTTAGTCAAAACAGTTACAAGCTTCCAGAGAATGCTGTTAAATACCCTCACAAAAAAAGGCGCACCACTGCTAGAATTAATTACATGTCTAGTACTGGGCGACATATGGCATGGCCCAGGAAGAACTGAATGCAGTGAAAGATCAGGAATATGAAAAGTTTGATAATGCATGAACAACAAATAATAGGACAGCAGTACCTTAGACTAATTAATATCAAAATCATGGC
>NC_089795.1:29927767-29942767 GCF_040412425.1 Macrobrachium rosenbergii
CTTTTAAAAAATCTGTTGAATGTGTGTTGTGCATTATCTACAAATGTCATTTAAAAAGAGCAGAAAAATGATTTTCAAATAGTGTATTTTATCTGATCTAGGCTGTACAGCGTTTTATCTTTACGATAACTGATCAGTTGATAATCATATGAAAACTGACTCTTATCTTAATGAGAGTATTTGAAACTCACCAGAGAACTGAGCAAAAAATAAAACATTTGGATATTTATCTAGAGGTTTATATTTCATTTTTAAAAATTAATATTCCATGCAACTGTGCATCAGTCATCTCTGCCATTGCTATAACAGATAAACCCAAAATTAAAACTAAAAACTCACTATATCTAAGCAAGGTTGTATTTTCCTCTCAGAATTATTTGATAGCTTTTCTAGTTTTTTCTTAATGTTCTTTACTGATGCTATTTATCTATTTTATCTATTTGGTTTTCGCCTGACGTGTAAGCTCACACATATATTTTACTTTTCATCCATAAGACGTCCGTTTGTCATGAGCCAATCAGTCCGTCAATCAATTTCCTCCCCCATTTCCATTGATCTCTCACCCAAATCAAGTTTTCCCAAATTTTGTTACGAACCTCATTCTGCTAATATATTACCGTTGTCATGGGGCATTAAAACATCCCAAAATAGATGCTGAATCAGTCATACAAAAGAGTTACACGAAAGTAAAGTAACTTTCAAGACAGTGTTTTCTATAAATAAGGGTAAATTGGAGAAATGAAGTCTTCATAATTTGCTGATAACAACCAGAACTCAAGTGTTGACGGAAACATTATCGAGTTTCGCGACATTTAAAGCAAACTATCTTTTTGGTAATAAAATCCAACTGTTCCCGCCTCACTCACGCAGTTCGATGGTAAACTCTCCTCTTTAACCCTGTCATTGGCTGTCTACCGATTGATTTCCAATGAATATACTTATTAGTCTGTGATGTATTGCAGACGGTGTTTACAGACATCTCGTTTGTCCGCAAGTGAAATCGTGTACAACATAATCAGATGAGAAACATTCCGTCGTTATAAACATGATCGTATAATATTCAAAGGATGATTTTCAACGCTAGGCCGTCGCGTGGCTAGGTAAAAATGGAAGCACACCACGAATTATGAAATGAATTACGATATTACCAATACTGGAAAAGCTTTATTATTTCCATTTAAATATATATAAGGTGTACATGAAATTCTGCCATATAAAATTAAGTTATTCAAAAGTTAGTTTAAGAACAATACATATTAAAAATCTGTATAACGAAAGTAGGCCTTTTAATATAGTTTTAATATTGTTTTATCTTTTTGTTTGCAGTGACAAAGGAAGTCTTACTTTTTCCCCATTTAACATTAGGAGATTTTAAGATTAAGGAGAGTTCTTCAGAGAGTACTTAACAGATCTCTTCTATAAGAATTTAGCTGGAAAATTAATCATTGAGGAAAAAATTACCACTCATGAAAAGATAAAAAAAAGATAGAGCAAGAAAACCAAGAGAAACAAAGAAGTTTCAAATTTCATGCATAAAAGGCAGCTTAGTATCTGAATTAATGGCAATGCAATACCATAAAAGAGCGCATACAAAGTAAAAATCGTTACGAGCCATCATTGACAAGTGACAGAATAAAAACCGTATCGAGGTTTTAGATCGTGAAAAAAAAAAGCCACCGGCTGTATTTTTCGTGCAACAGCTGCCGCATCCCTTGAAGTGGAATGGAAAATGTTCAGATGCATTAGATCGCAATAGTTGGCAATAGGAGTAACAGTGTTAAAACTATATTACTTCTGGAACACCTAAACCATTTTCTATTGCTGTCAATTGGCATTAGTTTTCTGAAACTCATAAAACTCGGCAATGATCATTGGCATTTTACATCCTTTGTTTATGCTTGCTGGACGTATAAATTTTCTTTTCTTTCTTGGTGTCAGTTGTCTGTTTTCTTCAAGAATTGACGCAATCAGTGACTGATAGAATAAATGGAAATTTTTATACACACGCTTCATTTGTTCACATTTCACTTGCACATTCTTTCAATAACTGTTTTGGTTTGGCCAGTGAATTCAGCAGTGTCAGTTTTATCTTTTTTTCATAACTAAGCCAATTAGTTCTAATTGGCTGTCGAACGGTGCTAGACCACGCCTCCATTAAAAGTGCTGAAACCATATTTTTTTTATGACTGTTGATTTATATTCTTGTTTTTCCAGTTTTGTCAAGAATCTTTTTCCCCTATTGTTTTATCATTTCTCTCTCTCCCTCCCTTTGACTTGGAACTATTGCGCTTACTGTGTGTATATTCAGCTCTCTCTCTCTCTCTCTCTCTCTCTCTCTCTCTCTCTCTCTCTCTCTCTCTCTCTCTCTCTCTCTGTATATATATATATATATATATATATGTGTGTGTGTGTGTGTGTGTGTGTGTGTGTGTGTGTGTGTATGTGTATGTGTGTGTTTACATATATATGCATATAAGCGGATAGATAGATGTTGCAAATATTGCATTCTTAATCGTATATATTTAAATATAATGTCCTCGTCCTCTTAGTTTCTGAACCACGTAGGAAACAAAGAAAATAAGTCTTGTAGTATCTGTGCAAAACATAAGGCACCATTGTCCAAACAGCAACTCGCTAAGGTAGAAAGTTACCAAGACCAAGAGTCAATCTTATAGCGTTTGTTCCAGAGGACATGTGTCGATCCATTCGTATGTTTCGTTTTTATCATGAATACTTCATCAACAATTTCACCATTGTAACTGCGTGCATTCCTGCTTCTTCCATTGGCTTTTCTGACAAACATTAACACATAGAAACCTTCATTTATCAAAACAACAGCAAAACAATTCCTTCAGTAAGTTCTATATATCCCCCCCCACACCCAGATAATTCATGTTAACAATGTTAACTGTACCCATAGGCGTTTATAATAGATTCCCCAAGCTGGTTCCAGGGCTCGGTCGAATACAAACAGAAGGTCGGTGTGTCTTTGAAACCACCTTTATTTTAAGATTAATGCGTCATTTCTGATTTCCACTATCAAGTATTGACAGATGAGCGAGAAACGATGGAGATAATCTGATGGTCCCAAATTTACCAACCTCCCGTTGACACTCCCTTATTTTTAGACCTTTTTCCTCTGTTTGGCTGGGAATTGATAGTGTCATACCCCGTCCTTATGGCAAATTGAAGTATATTAGCCATAAAGGGTTAAGTACTGCTATTAAAGACGTAAAATGGTTTTAACAATGTTATAGAAAGTATGAGATGTTATTTCAAAACAGACTAATTCATAGAAGATAAAACGAAAGAAAAAAAATAGATGTAGGGATGAGACCTACTTTCAACTCTGTAACGCAGTGAGTCTTGGCTTCCCTAATATTCAATTCACGCCTGTCTTCTCTTCGGCTAAGGGACTGTTCTTTAGAATCTAACCACGTCGATAAACGAGGGATGAATTCAGAATCTCTTCCAGACATATCATGGAATGAAATGGTGCCTTCCTTGTAATAAACCACATTTCTTTCTTTGTATGTTTTATTTTTAAAGTCATGTTCTGTTTCCATGCAAAAAGATGGAACGGCGTTAATATGCGAGAAAAAACACAAATTCAAAATTATATTCAGAAAATGGTTCTAAAGTTATATAAATCTTAATTTAAAACAATACTATGAATGCAAACCTTGTAGTTCAACATCCCCGTTTGTGAAATTCAGGAGAAAAGAGTGAAAAGGAAAATAAATATACAATTAATCATGAGGATTGTTCGACAGAATAGGGAAACGTTGTTATTATTATTATTTTTGTTCTATCTCAGTCATCCTATTCGACTGGGTGGTATTTATAGTTGTGTGTGGGGTTGAGGGGGTGGGGTTCCGGGTTGGATCCTGCCTCCTTAGGAGTCCATCACTTTTCTCACTGTGTGCGCTATTTCTAATAGCATGCTCTTCTGTATGAGTCCTGGAGCTACTTCGGCATCTAGTTTTTCCTGGTTCCTTTATAGGGATCTTGGGATCGTGCCTAGTGTTCCTATGATTATGGGTACAATTTCCACTTGCATAATCCCATATCCTTCTTATTTCTATTTTCTGGTCTTGATACCAATTTTTCTCTTTCTCATCTACTCTGGTGTCCCATGGTACTGCGACATCAACGAGTGATACTTTCTTCTTGATTCTGTCAATCAGCGTCAAGTCTGGTCTATTGGCACGTATCACACTATCTGTTCTGATACCATACTCCCAGAGGATCTTCGCCTGATCGTTTTCTACCACTCCCTCAGGTTGGTGTTCTTACCATTTATTACTGCAAGCCAGCTGGTGTTTCTTTCACAGGCTCCAGTGGAGGGCTTTTACTACTGAATCATGCCTCTTTTTGTACTGGTTATGTACAAGCACCGGACATTCGCTTGCTATGTGGTTTATGGTCTCATCTTTGATATTGCACTTGCTGAATATGGGTGAAATGTTATTTCCATCTATTGTTCTTTGGACATATTTGTTACTTATGTCCTGATTTTTTCCCGATGTTAGCGTTCATTCTGTTTCCTTTTTGAGTTCTCCCCTCTGTAGCCATTGCCGTGTTTCGTTGCTGGCAAGTTCTTTAGTTTGTCTCATGTACTGTCCGTGCATTGGTTTGTTGTGTCATTCCTCTGTTCTGTTTGTCATTCTCCTGTCTGAATATTTCTGGGTCTTCGTCCACTTTTATCAGTCCTTCTTCCCATGCACTCCCTAGCCACTCGTCTTTACTGGTTTTCAGATATTGTCCCAGTGCTCTGCTCTCGATGCTGACGCAGTCCTCTATGCATAGTAGCCCTCTCCCTCTTTCCTTTCGTATTATGTATATAGTCTGTCTGTATTTGCTCTTAAGTGTAGTGCTTTGTGTATTGTCATGTGTTTCCCAGTTCTCTGATCTATGCTGTGGAGTTCAGCCTTCGTCCACTCCACTGTTTCCGCGCTGTATCTGATTACTGGTACTGCCCATGTGTTTATGGCTTTCGCCATGTTTCCGGCGTTGAGTTTTGACTTGAGTATCGCCTTAAGTCTTTGCATATATTCTTTCCTGATCGTGTACTTCATCTCTTGCTGTTTTATATCCTCTCCTTCTATTCTCCCCAGGTATTTGTATCTTGTCTCATCTATGTTTTTGATGTTTGGTGCTGTTTTTGTGTGTAAGAATGTATGTGTATATGTAGCATGTGTGTATATGTATATGTGTATATATATATGTATGTATATATATATATATATATATATATATATATATATATATATATATATATATGTGTGTGTGTGTGTGTGTGTGTGTGTGTGTGTGTGTGTGTGTGTGTGTGTGTATAGAGAGAGAGAGAGAGAGAGAGAGAGAGAGGGAGCGAGCGCTATTTTTGATAACCTCGTTCTTAGGAAAAATTTTCGAATGGCCTGCTCTCAAAATTGTAAGATAACGCCGAAGTTTGTAGCTCTACCGAAGAAAAATATTCACGAAGCTAAGATTTTTCATGAAAAAAAAGACACTCGGGAGACGGCCGAGACATTCCCGGATTATGCAAAAACTTTGATACTATTTCCCGGTGCTGATAATGTTAAAAGGAGAGATTTCTATGAGTACGTTAGAATAGTTGCTTTTTCTCCGAAGGAAATGGAAAGAGGGAATTTCTTCCACTGAGAAGAAAAGGAGGCCAGAAAAAGGTCCTACAACTTTATCTTTATTACAATTTTCTCACATATTTAGTGACTCGAGAGCCTCTTGAAACTTCCTCGGCGCGTAAAAGGCAACACAAACCTCAAATCGGATTATTTTTTTTACCTCTATTTTTTTTGTATCTAGTCTTTGCTACAAAAATGTGGAAAAGGGCCTAAATGAAAACTGTATTATTTAAAGCCACTCTGTAAGAAAACTAAATTCAAGGTAATGTATAAACTGGCCCATTATTTTAACTGTAGCCACTCGATATAATCTCAAAGGATTTAATAAAAGACAAGTAAAACATCGCAATGAAGTTTCTTCGGCGCAATCGACTTTTCTGTACAAAGGTATCAGATAATCAAGGGCCACCGGTACAGATCATCTTCCGTATTATCCCGGTATAATGTTGGTATGAGCGCGGCTCAGAATTTCAACCACGTCCTGGTTGTGGCCTATCCTATCGCAGATCAATATATTATGGCTAACTTTTAATTTAATTGAAATAAAAACTACTGAGGCTAGAGGGCTGCAATTTGATGTTTTGACGATTGAAGGTTCGGTGATCAACATAACAATTTACAGCCTCAGTAGTTTTTAAGATCTGAGGGCGGACAGAAAAAGTGCAGACGGACAGACAAAGCCGGCACAATAGTTTTCTTTTACGAAAAACTAAAAATCTCGGCAAAAGGCTGTTTCTCACTTTGTTACTGATATTTCTTGATATACCACTGATAGAGAATTTTGCTCCAAGAATTTCTGGAAACGAGAAATAAAGATATTCCTTGAACATCATCAGCTTCCCAAAAAACTCTCAAAGTTTTTGCATAATGCGGAAAACTCTTTCAGGATTTTTGTTTTGTGAATATTTACCTGCAAGCGATTTGCTTCTCTTGAGAGTAACCTCCGGAGTTAGCTTTCAACGTTAAAACTACAGAATTCAGAACAGACTTTATGTTCTTATTATTACATCCTCGTGATGTTATCTTGGTATTCTCTCTCTCTCTCTCTCTCTCTCTCTCTCTCTCTCTCTCTCTCTCTCTCTCCTCCTGAGAGAAGTTATAGAATATGATCTATTTTTGTATGTAAACACTGCTTTCCTTTGTCGTAAATGAGTGTCAGGTTCTTAATAAAGAATTCATAGTTTTATCTTTGTATTATTATTTGCAAAGTTATGGAATAGCAAAATTTACCGTACTGAGTTTAAACATATGGTGTTTTAGTATATACATATAATTATCATTTATATATGTATGCAAACACGTTAACCAACTTATATACTGTATATCACTGATCCGTTCTACGGAATGAATAAATTATACTGTCTATTAGAATTGGTGATAGCTGATATTACTGATTTGTGAAGAGTTACTGATCTATTTATTTAGAAAATTATTGATGTTTTCCATCTTTCATCGACTGTATAACATATAAGTTTGTATGTGTGTGTGTGTATGTGTATGTATATGACTCACAGGGGTACATTATATTTAAATGCAAATTATCACTAGGAAAAAATTTAAACAATGGTTATTTCTTGTGGATTTCATCATCGTGCTGAGAAATTTCTTTAAAAGAGTTCTCACATTACATATAATTTTATTGACAATTTATAAATATGATAAAAGTGAAGGTACTTGGGAAATTGACAACATTTCAAAGAGTATAAGGAACTAAGGTTCATTCAAAAGTTTTCACTACCATATCAACTTCATTGCTAAGTACTAGGCTTTATTTTTACCTTCAACTCATACTGACGCATTTCACCTTAGAACACTGGAAGTCAGTTTGTCTTATTTGAAGTTTCTGTGACAATTCCTTCGTAAGCATCAAGTTAACCCCTTCAGTGAGAGTTACCGAATCTTTTAGGGAAATGAATTTCCACTTCTGGCTCAAATATGAATTAAAAGCTCGTGTTGTTCGTCACAATGACTGCAGAAGAAGAACTAGGAGGCTCTCGCGACGCCTCCGTTTCTTCAGGAGAAGAGGCTTGAGACCGCCTCCACGTCGGGCGCCGTGCCCTGACTCAATTCTCCGTCATTTTTCACTGCCTTCATTTTCTCTTCATGGTTTATTCAGAATGGCGCCTGTTCCAAAACGCCCAGCTGGAAGTTTTCTACTTTGCGCTGCGATATTTGTCGTTCAGCCTAAAGACGCCGAAAAAAGATTTACATAAGGCGATTTCCTTCTCGGCTTCCGGTGTTTTGCTTTTCTTTTTTTACCCAAAATCAATGTTTTTATTGGGGTGGGGAGGATTTGAAGTGATCTTTACGCAGAACGGAATTTAAGCCGAGGGGATTTTTAAATATAAATTCGTTTTTACAGTGAAAAACCTTTCTTAAAAAGGCATCATTTCTCCCGTGTATGCGGATTTTTCAGACTTGATCAAAGATGAGTAGAAATGAGTGTACTTTCTCTAAACATGTAAAAAATTTAATTTTCTGATGAAATCTGTCATCCTAAAAACACTGGTCACATTTGAAATGCTGATCGGTAGAATTAACACGTTAATGATCAGCATTTTATATGTTTATCATGGTAGCTTGGAAATGATAGAGATTGCTAATTTATGCTTACGGTGATTTTAGAAGCGTAACTGATTTGTATAGTAGTGACATGTTAATTGGTTTAGCTTCTGTTGAGAAACACCATGAAAATAACTATGGCATAGCTCTTACAAAAAATAGAACCAGTAATTTTAGTCTAATCTCAGGAACAAGTTTGGGATTTACGCTTTTATTTAACCCCGGGAGCTGCTCCGAGAAGCACGCGCAATGCGTTTGTAGAACAATATGATACAATAGTTTGATTAGAGAGGTTTCGCAGAAAAACAGTACCATGAAGACTGTACAGAGACTACCTGTGGTGTTATCTATGGGCGTTTCACATATTAAATTTACTTGATAGTTGGACTGAGATATCGCACGTTAGACAGTTATTAAGAGATCTGGTGCTATGACGTTAGTGGCTCTCAGTTTTATGCATTTTTACACATATATATATATATATATATATATATATATATATATATATATATATATATATATGTGTGTATATTATATAGATTGATAGTTAGATAGATAGATAGATAGATACATCGATAGATAGATAGATAGATATATAATATATATACACACTATATATATATATATATATATATATATATATATATATATATATATATATATATACACACACACACACACACACACACACACATGAGGACTAGTTGTATCATCTGCTTCTTAAATATTAAAGTTCTAATTTTCATATGCTAAAATGGAAGGCCTTTCGTTTTCAGTTTGAAAAATGAGAGTCTACGGTTAACAAACTTCAAGTTTAAAGTTGCCTCCTTCAGGCCACTAGATAACAAGGCGTGCAAAAGTACCTTGGTTCGTGTTGCAGGATGGTACGAAACATTCCTAGAGTCTGGGCTTCTTGTTTTGACCCTCTCCTGAATCATCGTAATTTTTTACATATTGGGTGCAGAAGTCTGTATAGTATGTCGCGAGCCGTTCGTGTTTCTACCTCTTTGTTAGCAATCACTCCTAAAGGAATGTAAGTTTCATTGCCTGCGAAGTCAGTGTCCCGTTCAGTTGAAGGCACCATCTATCTGTCATCTTTATAACATCTGTCAAACTACCTCTATGCATATTTACTCTGTACAGAATAAAAATTTTCATTTTTCTTAATGACAAAATTGATTATTTTTTTTCATTTATGTCATCTTTGGGATTCTCCGTGTGCTGCGCTGATCTTGTATTTGTGTCCATGTAGGGGCAATATGGCCACCTCCTTTAAGCATTGGCCTTTTTAATCTGCGTTTTTTCCACCAGTTCATCTTCACATAAGGTGATCGAGACCCATAACCTTCTGTATCAGTGCCTGTCTTTTTCTCATTGATAAGCCAACTTCTTATTTTTAGATCGGCTTGTACAAGGGTATCACTATCGCATAAAATTACTTATGTATATCAGCTCTTACTGTCATACTCTGGAGAGCAGCTAGATTGTGTTTTTAATCAGTTTTGTAGTAAGGAGCACCGAGGCGTTTCCCTAAGCTATAAAAAACGAAACAGATGATCACATAAGTCCAGCATGAGTATAGTTATAATTAATTATTCAAAAATTCTTTCGTTTAGTGTTCGTTAATAGTTCATATTAATTGTGACTGATGACTCGCGTATTACCATAGTCTTTATTTCTATTGATATTGAATACTTTTATTGCTTAATTTAATAATAATTTTGTAGCTTGACGATTACGTATATTTAATAGTGAAAAAGTAAATACACTTGTGCATACTATCATTTCATATATATGTATTTATGTATTTATGTATATATATATATATATATATATATATATATATATATATATATACATACATATATATATATATATATATATATATATATATATATATATAAATTGGAGTCAAGGGCAGGAATACTCTGGAGATTCACACTTCCTTTATTGCTTCCCACGTTTCGTGATTCATAATCACATCATCAGGGAATTCTATGGAAAATCAAATAAATTAATAAAAGCACTAAACGGCTAAAACTGAATTACGAAGAACGAAGAGAAGGGCGAAGAATACGAAGTTCAGCACCATAGTAATATCAGTTACGAAACGTAGGAAGCAATAAAGGAAATGTGAATCTCCAGAGTATTCCTATCCTTGACTACAATTTATAATATATATATATATATATATATATATATATATATATATATTTGTGTGTGTGTGTGTGTATATATATATATGTGTAAATAATTATATATACACACACACACACGCACACACACACACACACACACATATATATATATATATATATATATATATATATATATATATATATATATATATATATATATATATATATATAACGTATACACACACACACACACACATATATATATATATATATATATATATATATATATATATATATATATATATATATATATATATGGTAAATATAATAATTTGAAAGATATAAAACAGAATACAGAGAGAGAGAGAGAGAGAGAGAGAGAGAGAGAGAGAGAGAGAGAGAGAGAGAGAGAGATAGGAGGACGATAAGGAATTTGGAACTGTTTTCGTAGAAATAAATTATTCCGTTAGGCGTATCGTCGCCCACACACTCACACTGTTTTGGTTTTTTATTTCTTTTTTTCACTCTCAATAAAGCCTGAACTTTTCTAGGGAATTTTAATTAGTTAGCTCCTCACTGAATGGGTCTAACTTGAGAGAGAGAGAGAGAGAGAGAGAGAGAGAGAGAGAGAGAGAGAGAGAGAGAGAGAGCTTTTGTTAAACAGTACAATAAGGTCAGTGCCATTGTTGTGTCTGATTCTCTCTCTCTGGCTTTTATCGTATTTTTCAGTCCTTTGGTTAAAAATAAGAGAAGAGATTGGTTACAGCGGACAGTGGAAGTCTTTTGGTTTTTGTGGGCAAAGGGCTCTGGTGAGAGAGAGAGAGAGAGACTGACTCAATTGCTGGTGAATAAAAATTTGGTAGTCTCTAATCTAAATTAATTAGTCATTACAGCGCCTTTTTTTCACTTCAAAAAGAGTTTACTAGAGTCAACAGGAACAAAATGTGAGATAATTTGTTTTAAGTATGTGATAGTTGACAAACTTGAAACTGTTGAATTATAAAGTGCTGGCCTTTTTACTGCAACCCAGAGGGTCTGCTTATTTTTTTGTAATTCTTAATTTCTAATGCTGTGTTCTGTGATGTAGTATGTTAGTATTATTTGGTTGTTATGGTATGTAAGGTGACACCCCTCTCATAATTTAGACAGTAAATTTTTAGTTTATAATTCAAAAATGTTTTCATTGCATAGTTATTTTATTTCCTTTTTTTTTTTGTTTATCCTCAGTGTTCCCATTTATATTGCTGTTGCTCTTTGTCGTACGCTGCATTCAGCACTGGATGTTTTCTACATTACCGTTTTGATTTGTAAGGCATACTCGCTTAATTACCTTTTTCATTCAAAATAAGCTACAGTATATTAAATTTACTATTATAAGTATAATTTATTATCTACTTAATTACAACTTTCCATTCATTACTTTATACATGACATTTCATTACATTACTCTGTGAGGTCCAGTTTCTCGTTGGGTAGTGGGTTCCGTTCTCAGCTAGCACTCTGCTGGCCGCGAGTTCGAATCTCCGACCGGCCAATGAAGAATAAGAGGAATTTATTTCTGATAATAGAAATTCATTTCTCGCTATAATGTGGTTCGGATTCCACAATAAGCTGTAGGTCCCGTTGCTAGGTATCCAATTGGTTCTTAGCCACGTAAAATAAGTCTAATCCTTCGGGCCAGCCTTAGGAGAGCTGTTAATCAGCTCAGTGGTCTGGTTAAACTAAGATATACTCAACTTTTAACCAGGACCCTCAGGGCATCTTCGCTTCAAAACAGACATCCACATGACGCACCGAGACTCTCAAGAAGCACAGATCTGGCGCTCCTCATTCAAGCTGCTTTATGTCATTGTTAGATCTGTAATTACTAACGTATGTCAGGCACTGCAAGCTTTCCAACCACATGTATTTGAAATCTCTTCCTAATTTGTATATAGAATTGTTAACCGGTCTTTAGGTGTGAGAAAACACATCTGACTGCATATAGATATCCCTCTGTTTTTCCCTAATGTCAGATGCTACTTTTACGTTCGCAAGAGTTCTTGACCTGTCAGAAATTATGTGTCAATAAACTTCACAACATTTCACTGGCACGCCTATATATCACAAATAAAGTAATGACCTTCATATCCTTAATTTCACCTGCACATCAAAAAATGACTTACGGGGTGCACTATTGAGCAAGAACCCGTGCTGGAATAAGGCCAACTTAATCAAAAACAACAACAGTGTCAATAAATCAGAATACACCTTGAATCTGCCGCTTACTCGCCTCCTCGTTATAACTCATTTCCATCAACATTATTGACTAACTAGCTTATATTTTACGTCTCAAATTCTTTGCTCTTACCCTTAGAGTTAGAAAACGTACTGAGGAAAACGTAGTTAATTTTTTTTTTGCTGTGCTTCGATTTATTACACATAATACCACTCTTACTAAAGTTTTGTTAGTGCAACCCAGAGTGTTTTGAGAAGAATGGACGGGGCCTGTACCTTCAATTTTTGTTATATTTTTGCATTTGACAAAAATCAAATGATGCGAGATAAGCATAGTCCTTTATATATATATATATATATATATATATATATATACAGTATGTATATATATATATATATATATATATATATATATATATATATATATATTTATATATATGCTGTATATATGTATATACTGTATATATATATATATATATATATATATATATATATATATATATGTGTGTGTGTGTGTGTGTGTGTGTGTGTTCATTTTAGCAGTTATGCTGCCATAACTTACGCTTGCTAGATTTGTAATACTTGAACAATACAGCACCAGAAAGAACATCAAGAACAATTTTCAGTAATGGACAACATAAAATGGGAGACAGTATAAAATGGAAAATTCGTCACAAACGTTTTGAGAAAATAAAGCCCCAGAAAAACAAGCATGGAGGCAGAGAGGTTCAATTAGGCTGATGAATGTCATCGTTAATGAAGCGGAAGTGTGAAAGTGAAGAGGCGCTCTTCAGCAGAGTAGGAAGAGGAGGGAGCCAACTGGCAGGAAAAGGAGAATGCGCCTGCTGGCCTACAGAGGGAACAAGACGGGGAAAATTCTGTCGAGAGATTTCAAGTTTAATAATAAAAAAAATTAAAAAATTCAAAATAATTATTATAAAATTTTCTAGCCCTCATACTCTCTGTGTGACACTGTTAGCGTCTATTGCGAGCTTGTTTTCAATTTTTTTTTTTTTGGTTGGGGGAGTTGAGATTACTGGATCAACTCCCACAAATGATCAGGATATCAAGTACAGCCGAATTTATTGTTCTTTAAAGTAAAAGAAAAGTGTATAATTCTTTTTATGTTAGCAGTAATATAGATTTTTTTTCTTATGCTTTTCATTTTTATTTTTTTTTTATATTTTAGTAAAGGTTTAATATTTAAGGATTAAGCGGTAAATAAATAAGAGCGCTGTAGAATTACAGCATTTGGACTTCCTGGAGGTTAAGATTATCCTTTACAAAATATTAAACTTGTATCAATCATCGTTAAAGAACCATCAGTTAATAAAATTTTACTTTTGAATGTTAAACTTGTATCTATCGTCAAGTGACTATCTATAATCCTATCGTTGAAAATTCATCAGTTAATAAAAATTTATGTTTGAGAAAATCATCACTGGAATTACAGTTGTTCTTTATATTGTTGATGGAAGCATTTGGCTAATACCTTTGTAGAGTAAAATCTTCTTCTGCTTAGTTATTGTCAATCCTGATATGACTGGTGATTTTAAATAATTAGTTTCTCAATCGTTTATAAAGAAATGGTTTTCTATTACGTGAGTTGAGATTGCTAGAGTAGTAGTCTTGTAAGTGACTCAAAAAAGCGCCGAAAGGGAATATTTGAACTGCCAACCCAGTATCTATATGCCGGAAAATTATTGTTTAACTATTTTCTTTGTTGTATAAAGAACAAAAATGGTCGATCACACTACTGATGTATACCGCCTCTACCAAAGAATGCCCCGTAGTGGGGTAGTGCCGTAAGTGAACCTTATGCAGTGCACTGTAGGCATTACTTGAGGTTTTTTTGCAGCGTGCCTTCGGCCACTAGTTGCAACCCCTTTCGTTCCTTTTACTCTACCTCCTTTCATATTCTCTCTCTTCCATCTTGCTTTCCACCCTCTCCTAACAATCGATTCATTGTGCAGCTTCGAGGTTTTCTTCCTTCTGTTACACTTTTCAAACCTTTTACTGTCAATTTCCGTGTCAGCGCTGAATGACCTCATAGGTCCCAGTGCTTGGCCTTTGGCCTAAATTCTATATTCTGCTCAATTCAATTCTACCAAAGAATGAACATAGGCCAATTTTTGTCCAATAATGAATTGAACGTAAAAGTTTAGAAGACTTCGTAAAATCAATTCGAATGATGCGGCTATCCTATTTAGCAACAAAAGCAACAACAGTAATAATAATAATAATAATAATAATAATAATAATAATAATAATAATAATAATAATAATAATAATAATAATTATTATTATTATTATTATTATTATTATTATTATTATTATTATTATTATTATTAAAATGACATTACTACTTCACAACAATTTACGCCATTATATGATGCTTAATAAAAGAGTTTTACTGTATAGAGAGTATTGTTTACGGG
>NC_089795.1:29947767-29950267 GCF_040412425.1 Macrobrachium rosenbergii
TGATGTGATAAATAGTCATAATATGGCTACGTGCGACAAACGCACTACACGGTCAACATGGCAGAGGTGGGTGGATATCGTCTCCAAACGCAAAAACACCTGAGTTCGACGGGTGAGTTGACGGGAGATGTTATTCACTTATACCTCTCTTGTGGCCGATTTCGTTAGTGCGTCACTGTAGTCCTGATTCCTCGTCCGTCGCTGGTTCGATCCCACGGGACGGTGGACTTACTATCAACTTAAAAAAAAAAAATTCCCCTTCGGTAACATATATGAAAATATATTATTTCCGAGGTAGAGTGAATTGGATATTAAAGGACGTTTGTAGCTTTCTGATTGTATATGAATCACGGTGATGTGATAAATAGTCATATATATATATATATATATGTATATATATATATATATATTCATTTATATGTAGATTTGTGGAGAAATATTACTATTATGAAAAAATATTATAATGCGGTATTTTTTCTGTGAAAGTTATTGGTTTTATTTTACTTAGCATAGAAGTATTTTATATTTGTTCTTATTCAACGGTAACATAATGGTGGAGGGATTTGAATAATTTAAAATCATAACGCTATATCAACCGCACTGATTTTATACAGCTTTTTTTTTTTTTAATTCGGACTGGGTAACTAAGGGTTTTGACAACATAAGCAGTATTTAAAAATAACCCTGAACGTAGCTTAGACGAATGGATTCCAGATGTAAATCGAGACTGGTCTCTAAGGTAAAATTCAAGGTGAGCTAAAAGGATCAGTAGAGAGAACAGGTGGTAGGAAGCTGGAACGCAGTAAGCAGCTTGATAAGGCGAGGTTGTTTAAATTTTAGTTGCAAGAAAAGAAAAGCTTCTTTCATAAACTATATTTTTAATAATGAAATAGCTTGGTTTTTTCCAGGGTTAGTCAATAGAACAAAATACAAAACTTTTCTATCGAAAGGTTTAGGGGATCTAAAGGCTTTATGAAAGATTCAACCACACTCTAAGGCTATTGAATAATGGATTCATATGGAGTTACAATGAATTTATGTCCTCCAATCTGGACGAGAAAACAGTGGCGGTCTGTAACTCGTGTATTGTAATATATAAAACATTTTGAAATGAAAAGAGCAAAAGAGCTTCTTACTTAAGAGGAAACGTTCAGGAAAAATTAATCTATGGGATTAGATTATGACTAAGGGCCAAGCCATATTATAACATTAAATTGCTGACAACATAGTGGGAGAGTTTGTTTTATTTTTTTTTTCATGGCTTTCATGTAATCAAATAAGTTGTCAGTTGTCAGAATGAGAGAGAGAGAGAGAGAGAGAGAGAGAGAGAGAGAGAGAGAGAGAGAGAGAGAGAGAGAGAGAGAGAGAATCTTGAAGAACACCACCGTCATGTCTAATTCCATTTCCAAGTCAGATGAAGATTTAGCGGGATTTTATTTTCATAATTACGATTTTTCCTTACGGCAATAATGAATTTTATTTATGTTGTTGTTCGAGGTAAAAGGAAGCCAGTAAGTATATGTGCACTAGATAGAGACAGAGACAGAGGTAGAGATAGTGAGACAGAGCCGTGAGATGTTCATGGAAATTATTGCAAGTTGCGTAGTTCACCCTAACATCTTTTAGTTGAATTAATGCTCGGTTAGGAACATTGTAATTGCTCTATGGGGTAACAACAAAAAAAGTTAAAGCATTTCATCAGATTGATAAATGTATAATTCTGATTTATCGTAAATGAAAACAATGACTGTTGCTTAAATGTAACTCACTGAATGCTCTGCTGATATTTTCTCCCTTTATTCTTACATTTACGGTGAAGCCTCAAAGAAACTGGCCAAGTTTCCAGCAGAGGGCGTTGGCCCAGATGACCAGTTCTTAAACACCTATTCTTGCATCTACAGGTGTGAGATATTGTTTGGTATATTCTAAAAAGAGAAATGTTGACAGGTTACAATGATTGGTGTTTTCTAAACAGAGAAATGTTGACAAGTTGCAATGATTGTGCTTTCCCACAGTGCTAACTAATGAAAAAATGACACTCTCTTCTGAAATAGAGAAAGGGCCACACTGCAGTTGCATTTAACATCACTTCAATCATTGAAGAAACTTTCGCTTTGACGGACATCAAAATTACAGAAATGTTGATCTGCATCTTTTCATATTAATTCTTAGAGACAAACGGAAATTTAAAGACAAGTAGATCCCACGTATATTGCAAGGCAAGGAAACAATGAAACCTAAAAAAAAAAGCGAAGAAAATTTTTGAAAAATAAAGAAAAATCAAATTATACATATACAAATGGGAAGGATACAAGATATGTAGACGTAAAACAAGGATAAACAGATAAAAACAAAGAAAATATTATCAAGGTACCTAAGAATGTTCTAAAGCAGAGCCGTGAAGGCTGAATTCCTTAACAGCAGAAAAAGGGCACAGGAAAATCACAAGAAAACAAAGAGAAACGGTGTAAAAAATAATAAAGAAAGCATAAAAGATTAA
>NC_089795.1:29955267-29965267 GCF_040412425.1 Macrobrachium rosenbergii
ATATATATATATATATATATATATATATATATATATTATATATATGTACATGTATATATATACACATATATAAATGGATATATATTCAGCCTCTATAATGGTTCAGCAGTCAAGCAAATCATTCTAATCTTTTTTTATACATTGGTGCATCCCTTCCTATACTAATCTTATGACATCTCTCCACTGAATCTACTATCATGTGTTACATTTATTTGCCGTATACCTATACGAATAAATCGCTTATATCACTCCGATGTATGTATATGTATATATATATATATATATATATATATATATATATATATATATATATATATATATATATAGTATTTATGCATTATGTATGTATATATGTATATAAATATATGTATATAATATATATATATATATATATATATATATATATATATATATATATATATATATATATATATATGTATATATATACATATTACATACATCAGAAGAACATAAACGATTTATTCTTATAGGCATATGGCATTAAATGTAGCAGAATATGTTAGATTCAGGGAGGAGGAGGTAAGTCACAAGATTAGTAAAGGAAGGACTGTACCAGTGCTTTATAAAAAAATTATAATGATTCACTTGTCTGTTGAACCATCATTATAGAGGCTGAATACGAAGGAAAAGGAAAGGTTAAATCTGTTGAGATGATTACAAGTCTTGTGGTACTTTAGAAAATATGAATGAGTGACCAAAATGAAGATGCGTTGATTCGATGAAAAGGTGTCTTGAGGGGGATTACGGAAAGAGTGAAGGGCGATAGGCTGGTGGAAGTGTATATAATTTGAAAGTGTTAAGAGGCAGGAAGAGAGGCAGTTCTAGAAAGGGGTAGATCGATGGTGTGGAAGAATTATAAGAATGAAAGGCCCTTCATAGCGAGGAAACAAGGTAATATGTCCAGAACAAAAGAGAGAGTGGCGCATCTTCTGTCGATTATTACCCAATGCTCAACATAGAAAGAAGGGGTTTTTTATTTGCCGTAATCATGAACATATTTCCTCCCTCCACTACATAAAAAAGTAAATAAATTAGTCATGAAAGTTCAAAAAGAGTTGGTTTGTACGACAGCTTAAAGCTCAGCTTCTTACCAGATAACTTTCTCTCTCTCTCTCTCTCTCTCTCTCTCTCTCTCTCTCTCTCTCTCTCTCTCTCTCTCTCTCTCTCTCTCTCTCGCCATACGGAGCCCCTTTAGAAAAGTTAATGGGCTATTCGACCAAAGTTCAATGCTGAAGAGATCCAATAGAAGTCTTAATGAAACCACTTAGGCCAGAGGTCCTACGGCCCTAAAATGGGATTACGCACTCACTTATGTGACTCGAATGATACATCAGGACCAGAAGGAGTTTCTACAATGGATGTTGATGAACTTGAAATTGGGAATAAGGTCAAGAACGGACTGTGCTGGCGAGAGCAAGAGTTGGGAGAGTTCTTGGGGGAAGGGAGAGGCGATAAAAAGGTAGAAAGTAATGAGAAGGTATGGAATATAAGAACATAGAAATATTTAGTAAGTAAGGAAGTTTTGATTTGTAAGCTATCACAAAATTATTTAGTAAGTAAGGAAGTTTTGATTTGTAAGACGTCACAAAATTATTTAGTAAGTAAGGAAGTTTTGATTTGTCAGACGTCACACAATTTGGGTAAATAAAGTAATGTTATCTGAGACACGAAATATGATTTAGTCAGCAACATCCTAACTTAAGTACACCTAACATACAGACTTTGCCTTTTCTCTTCAAAGGCAATCACTGAGAAGTGTCACACACTGTAGGCCTCATTGTGAGGAAAGAAATTATGTGAAAAAAATTTATTTCCATTAGATCCTCCGTTTGTAACCGTTGCTAGATTCAGCTGTAGAGGCTCCCAAGAACGCTTGAGAAATTTTTAAATATTCCATAAACGTGACCTTTATAAATTAGATTTCCTGTAGCAGAATCCTAAAGTAGAGCGTTATAGCAGAAATGTGTTGGGGGGGGCGGTGTTAGGAGTATTTTCGGCGGTAATGATATGAACAATAAAAATTGCTTGTTGAAAGAAATATTTTCATTTTTAATTACAGATATGTAGTATTTTAAGGTGCCTATATTTCATAGCCGAAATGCGATGTTGCTAAAAGTACCTGAGGGTCTTATTTAACGTCATACGAATATTCTTCGAGTGGCGCAGTCATCATTATACACATCTTATGAAAGCTTTTTCTTATATCACGAATAATAGTAAAAGCACAGAGTAATTTAAACTGTTCATTGTAAAAATGTGGAATGTGATAATGATTTAAAATATTTCATGTTTAGGATACATATATATATATATATATATATATATATATATATATATATATATATATATATATATATATATATATATATATAAAGATCAAATTCATTGAAGGAAACGGTTTCTGTTTCCTTCGTGGATTTTATCTTTATTTATATATTCATAACGTTCCATATTTTCGTGATTCAGTTATACACACATATATATATATATATATATATATATATATATATATATATATATATATATATATATATAAATATATATATATATATATATACTATATATATATATATATATATATATATATATATATATATATATATATATATATATATATATATAAATATCATGATACTGTAGACGGTATGGGAGCTACTGCAGCAAATTTCTAATAAGTTTTAAACTACGGTGATCAAAGATTTTACAGCCATAAAATGGGAGTGAGGCGTTGCTCATATGTTTTGTCTGGTATCTCAGACGCTACATGAGGCTCATCAGGTGGTAATATAGTCGTCTTTCTTTTTAACAGGTTTGTGTGTGCGTGTGTCCTTTAGCTGTTTGTGAGTTTGCATATGTGGCGCATCATTTTTACTTTGTTGGTGAAGGGTGAGTACGAAAACAGATTCTTTTTTTTACCATTTGGAAAGACATTCATGTTTACTATATGAGCCAGTTATTTTCAACATTCTTATTATTATATGAATAAATATTCTTAACCTAATTTTAACTATCGTGTTCCTATTATCAATTTATATATATATATATATATATATATATATATATATATATATATATATATATATATATATTATATATGTATATATTTATATACATATATAAATATATATATATATATATATATATATATATATATATATATATATATATATATATATATATATATATATATATATATATATATATATATATAGAGAGAGAGAGAGAGAGATGCCAGTTTTTTGGAAATGCGTTGATTAATCTTAGAAAAGAAATAAGGAATTCCTGTCAACAGTGCACATTTGTTGTCGAGCGCAGTAAAAGTTGCCTACTCATTTCTAATCAGCCTGAAGTATGATTTCACATGTTTTACTTCAGTCTCGTCTTTAAACTGATTTGCATGAATGTTCGCAAGTGCGGGTACCCATATCTCTCGTGTATGTATTTACACACGTGTTCATATATTTGACATCTTTATTTTACTTTAGATTTCCATTCTGTAAAACAAACTTGGTGTTAGTCAATTTTGACAAGAACTAAATATTCAATCTGGCGTTATCTAGTAGCAACAACATATTTTCAGATCAGTTGCCTAGTAATGTTACTGTAATAAAATCTGTCAAATTGCGTTTCACGTAGAGTTACCTTCCATCCGCCTTAATTTTCTACGTAAGTTGTGAGTTAGTTTCTCAGCTGTTTAGATGCATGCTCGCAAGATTTCACCATCTAAGGATTCACGGATCCCTCAGTGTTGTTTCTTATGGGAAATTTCATGAAGTTTCATGTTGTTTTTCTTCCTTGGATAGCCCCGTTTCCGAATCCTTTGCCTCATTCAAATCTATCACTTATTGCATCATTCAACTCTTTTAATTGTGAACCATAACCTCATATTGCTTTCCTTCGTAAATAGTATTCTTTAAACTGTTCAGTTTACAGAACTATTTACATTCTTCCGCTTTTCAAGTACACAATCTGTAGAGTTTGCCGTACTGATGGTAAAGATGTAATGAGGCAGACTTTTCTGGTGGATCAAAGTAAGTAGTGCATGAACAACTTTCTATTTTGTGATGAGATTTTAATCCCAAAATGACAAATAATTAGCGAAAGGTCAATTACGTTACGCCACCAAATTATGTTTCTCATAAGGCACGGGATCTTCAATCATGAAGGACCTCCAGGTCCAGTTGCCAAGAGAGAGGGGAAAAAAAAGGAAAACCAAAAACCTCCCCGTTCCCTTTATAAGAAGTTAATAGGCTCTACGGCTGGAGTTCCTCCCTCAAGAGAGCCAATTGAAGCATTAATGGCGCTACTTCCTGAAGGTCTGGGCTTTAGGGCGTCTCTTGTGGCCCTCGAATGAAGCACCGCAGGACGAAGTAGCCTGCACAGCAGCTGATGGCCATAGAGTAATTGCCCTTAGAACAGGGCATCTTTTTATCATTATTTTTATGGGGGTGTGGAGGGGTTGGTATATTGGAGAGAGAGAGAGAGAGAGAGAGAGAAATAGATTATCCTTTTTTTTGGTACGAGTATTGAGGTTCGGTGATTTTTTAAAAAGAACTTAATTATTTTGAAAACTTTCGTCATT
This sequence comes from Macrobrachium rosenbergii, assembly GCF_040412425.1. Lineage (NCBI taxonomy): Eukaryota > Metazoa > Arthropoda > Malacostraca > Decapoda > Palaemonidae > Macrobrachium > Macrobrachium rosenbergii. The sequence continues at coordinate 29,959,871 of NC_089795.1, forward strand.
TGAATAAATAAGGTGTATTATGCTGAGTTGCTAATGATGCTGAGAGATGCTACGGAATAGTAATGGCTGACATTTTTTGTTTAATAATCAGAGGGTGAAAGTAATTTTACTATACTTTTGACTGCATTTCTCTTGAAGCCACGCAATTTCAGCAGAATGCGTTGATGCTGCTTATAATAATAACCAACCAACCTCCCCTATCAGCAAACCGAAGAAGCCATCACGTTGAATGATACGAACTTAACGGTAAGAATATTAGGCTCCGCCAGCCGGCCAATGAAAATTCGATGCTCCTGGACTTTCGCTGCTCATAGCTGCATTCGTTATATATAGATGGTTTTATTATTATTATTATTATTATTATTATTATTATTATTATTATTATTATTATTATTATTATTATTATTAATTAATCTCCATAAACCCTTTTGCCTAAAATGAGATGGCTAAAAAAAGTTGCCCTTTACAAAATGGGTTTACATATAATATTCTCCAAAGGTTACACATTCCTCAGATAAGTAACCATCCGAACTAGTAAAGAATACAATTAAGCTCATGTAATTTGTAAACTAAAGTTTACAAATTACCCCGAACGAATGCCAAGCCTTACGATTTGTATGTGATTATTAAATTTTATCATTCCAAGTAGCAAACAATTTTTTTGAGTAATCGATATTCATGCCAATATATATTAGCTAACTACATGGAGCGTAAATATACTCTCGTTGATTAATTACCCTGAATTTCATTGGCTTCGATATTTTGTTGTAAACAGTGATTCAAATTTTTGTTTAACTTATAGTAATGCTCCGAATTCAAAATTATTTTGCAACTCTGCTCGGTGATAAGAAGCTCAATAAAGTTAATCCTATTTAATTTATAGAACTTATTTTCTCAAATTAAAGGCTCCAGTTATTTACAATTTTTGCTGATGAAATTCCTAACCATAAACCACTAAATACTAAAACTCACTAATAACACTGTCAATAGTGATGTTAAATTCTTATTTATTTACATTCTTATTTTTTTAAAGTAATAACTGCGCTTGAAAGACCATGATTCATAATTTTAAATTATAAATAATTATAAATAGATGGGTTTGACTACTTAATATTTTCATTTAAATGAGTTATTAAAAGTAAAAAAAAAACATTTTTTTCCTCAAAAAAGAAAAAATAGAAAAAGATTACTAACCTTAAAAGAAAAACTCTGGAATGGCTAAATAACCCAGTTTTTTGCCTGGGTGAGAGAAGAGTCCAGAAACTTCCAAGGGTTTTCCAATAAATTTTATCGGATGGAAGACATTTTTCAAGACAAAAATATAAGGGAACTATTTCCTCAACTTTTCTCTGGAGCAGCTGGAAGTTAAACGTTTTCTTCTTAGCTGCTGGTGCATCCCTCTTTCCGCCATTTTGAATTATATATATATATATATATATATATATATATATATATATATATATATATATATATATATTGTATATATACACACATATAAATATATACTGTATATACATATATATATATATATATATATATATATATATATATATATATATATATATATATATATATATATATATATATATACAGTATATATGGGTGTGTGTGTGTAGTTAGTAAAGTCCACAATGAAATTCCTGTTGCAGAACATAATATACTAAAAATATATATGTACAGCTTATAGTTTTGGTCCATCTTCTGTGAACTTGATCACTAAAATTTTAGTGATCAGGTCCACATCAGATGGACGAAAGCTATAAGCTCTGTACATAATTTTTAACATACTATGTTCTGTAACAGGAATTTCATTGTGACTTTACCTAACATTTATGTTAAGTATGACATAGTACGTTTACATTATATATATTATATATATATATATATATATATATATATATATATATATATATATATATATATATATATATATATATATATACATATATATATATATATATATATATATATATATATATATATTATATATATATATATGTATGTATGTATATGTGTATATATATATTATTAGTATATATATATATATATATATATATATATATATATATATATATATATATATATACATATATATATATATATATATATATATATATATATATATATATATATATATTTAAATAACCTTGATTGAGGAAAATTCAACACCAGCTACGGAATCTACAGCCAAAGAACCACACAAAACAGCATTTCTTCGTTGACTAAATCTAATGAGTGTTTTTACAGCAAGAGACATTTTTTAAAAAATTAAAATTTTTATCACGTACTACTCTTTCAAAGTAGCTTGGTTCTGGAACTGTATATTAGTTCTCCCTATGGATTAACATCACAGCTAAAATACTGATCCATTAAAAGTTTATTCCTGTTCACTAACCCTTGGAAAATAATCAGTTTACTTTCCTCCCACACTCAGGAAAACTTTCTTATTACTAGTTCATCCAAGAAAATATTGTATAAGAAGCCAAAGTCTCATTATTTTCGCCCTTCATTATAAATTTCTGCAAATTCATTGTACCTTTAAATACTGAATATATCTATAGGTCTAAGTCAAAATATTTCATGAACATTATTTTATACTATTAAGTTTCCAAACCATCCAGAGATATTATAAACAATTCAGGCATTCAATTTGTTTCCATTTACCACTTTAATGCTAATGTAATGAATCTACCTATTCAATCCCTTCAATAATTTCATTGCTAATAACCGAAAACCTCTATTCACTATCCTTTGTAAACGGGTAGAAAAGTCATCCATCGAATTAGTGGCCGTGGAAATAAGAATAATGTTCAGGCCAGTTGATTTCCTCAAGTAACTTACTTAACAAAATTATACTTACCATTACACAGTCATCACTCTCGCTTCTCTGTAAATGATACTCTAATTTGCATAATATTACTTCCATTATTCTATCCAGGAGAGAGCATGTAAAAAAAAAAGAATTCCCTTGACAGCATTGCCCTGAATCCAAATTTAAAATTACATTTTAGCAGCAGGTATCAGGCAAAGGAAAAGGTTAATATGATAAGTAGAAGAAAAAATAAAATACCGTGTTTGACGTTGTATAAACACTGAACTCCATTATATAATATGAACTGTGCTCTGCTGATACCCCATTTCATAATAGTGTTATGACATGATCACCTAGAAAATACGCGTGATATGAGTTTTCCAAGGAAAACAAATTGTATATATTAATATCCACGTAAACAATGTTCCACTTTCTTTTTAAGACATCACTTTTCGCAAATACTATCCACAGTAATCATTTTTTATTATTATTATTATTATTATTATTATTATTATTATTATTATTATTATTATTATTATTATTATTATTATTATTATTATTACAAAAAATTTTGACGTCAAGGCTGAGAACGAAGACCCAGTCAAGAATAAATAAAGGCAGGCAGTTATTTAAACGCCACTGCCTGTTGTGTTTTATAAACAAATCACAAAAAAATTAATAAATTCTAAAAATAAGAAGTATATATTTTATGTAAATAAACGATAATCGTAAAATATATAAACAATATAATCACAAAACAGTATACGAGGAATTCAATAAGTTATTAGAAATATATTCGAACACGTTACGGATCTAATATCAATAACAACAAAGTATTCTTATACCAGTAGTGATATTAATCATGATAATCTGATTTGACCAACCGGCATCCCTTGAAGAAAAGTCAAGTCATTCTGATGTAAGTTGATCTTTAATCATTTTTCGGAGCGAGAGTAAAAATGACGCAAAGAAAGCTCTCGGTAGTTGGACTGGAACAGAATAAAGGACTGTTGGGGAGGAAAGAGGTTGGCTGTCGAAGGGAAGGTTATTGGAATGGGATGGAGGGGTAATGATTGAGATGCAGAGAGTCTCCCCCCTTCCCCCCTCAATTCCCCCCCCCCCTCATCCTGTCCCCGTCCCCTCCAACAAAAAGTTAGAAAGTTTTTTCTTGGGGAACCGAGCCTTGTGTTGTGTTGCCTCTTGAAAACTTTTTGTATTTGTCAGGAATTTCCCCGGAGTTTCTCTTCTTATTAAAATTCCTTTTCGGGAATGTGACCTTGTGAAATACTAAAGCGGACTATTCGGAGAATTGACAAGTTAAATACACTTTTACACTGGTAGACACACACAAACACACATTCACACAAACACGCATATATATATATATATATATATATATATATATATATATATATATATATATATATATATATATATATATATATATATATATATATATATATATATATATATATATATATATATATATATATATATATATATATATATGTATACATGTATGTGTTCGTGCGTGCGTGTGTATATGTATATGCGTGTGTAAAGGTGATGGTGTCCAGTATGTGCGTACTGATACAAGTACGTGTGATATGTGTAGGAGAGAGAGAGAGAGAGAGAGAGAGAGGTCTGTACAGCTTTAGGACAGGGTGGTTTTTTTCTTTTTTTCTTTTATCTTTACGCCTTATTGAACTCCGAATTCCTCTGAAAAGCCTTTATGGAATGTTTAAAACAAGACGCATCAAGTAAAGAAGTTTTTTTCATTTTTTCGAAAAAGGTCTGGAAGGCAAAAGTCAACCTTTTAGGGGAAAAGGTAGGGTGATTGCTAAAGAGGCTATTTACTGCCTTGTTCATTGTAAATCTACTGCTTTTATTGTACAATGTGTCCGACTTCCCACTTTCCCTCCCCCATTTCTCTCTCCTCTCTCTCTCATCATTATATATATATATATATATATATATATATATATATATATATATATATATATATATATATATATATATATATATATATATATATCAAAATAAATGCATTTTTTTTTGGAAGGATGGACAAGTAATCAGCTTTTGTTATAATCTCACATGTGATAAAGAACTAATTATTATATAACATAATTCTCGCCTCAGTCTGTGATTTGAAATGCCGTACCACTTGCCATTTCTCTCTCAAGCAAGAAATTGTCTTCAACAAGAAAAACCTTCAGAATCACAAAAGTTGAGATGCATCGGTGGACTGCAAGGCAAACATAGAAGATCCTGCTGCTTCAGACAATAGTTGAGGAAATAGTTTTCACATATTTTTACGTAGATGAATACCTCCCGATAAAATTAAGTGGAAAATCCTAGCCAGTTTCCATTCTTTTCTCCGCCAGGTAACGTACAAGGCTGTTCTCTCATTCCCAGGACTCGTTTAATGTGTGTGTGTGTATATATATATATATATATATATATATATATATATATATATATATATATATATATATATATATATATATATATATATATATATATATATATATATATATATATATATATATATATTTATATATATATATATATATATATATATA
>NC_089795.1:29970267-29990267 GCF_040412425.1 Macrobrachium rosenbergii
AATATGCTTTAGGAACTATTCTCTTACCTATACCACGCAGTATTCAAGAGAAGCCCTTTTACTATTTCAGTGAATGATTATGTTTTATTACATGGAATTAATAGCCCATTAACTGCTCAGGCGAAATATTTTAATCAAAGGGCTTCATTTTCATTCTAGTGTACATCGAGCTTCCGCAGGAAGTAATGAAAAAAAATTCACACTATCATGTTAACACTTGGAAATGCCCGGTAATTCAATTTTCTAAATCCACTCGGTAACTCGTTCCTAATCACTACTTCATTAACAAAACACATTATACAGAATTAACACTAATTTTAATTTATTGATTCTTCGTTCACGTTTCTTTCATCTTTAAGTGTATAGTTTTATAAATATGGCAAACATTCGAAGTAAACAGAAATTGACTCGAGTAATTTACAGTCATAATTTCACTGAAAATGTATCATAGACTGTGAATTGTCCACCCAAAAACTTCTTTTACTAACATGAGAAGTATTCGTCAGTTTTGGGCGACATAATACTTATCACTGAATTAATTTACCTACGTGGTATATGCTCATCACACTGTAAAATGTATCAGAACAATACTGAATTAATTTTTTTATGATTTTACAGAATGCATTTAAAATCACCTGCTTAGCACTCAGTATAAATTTACATGGCTTTCTAGCAAATGAATATAACTTTTTCATCCACGAACAGAGAAAAGATACAAATCAGAAAATGCTATGGAACCTGTCTCAGATTATAGTATTGTTAATGTACAATCTGTTGACATTTCGATACTTGAAGTGTTTACAGTTACTGTCAATGTGAATATTCGATCTGTCTTTCATAAAAGAAATTTAACCTGCAGGCTTATATTCAGTGGGAAGGAAAATCTCTAGTTTTTTTTTTGGGGGGGGATAGGTGTTATGATAAATACTGATGGAAAATGGTTAAGGAGATTGGAAGCAGGGGTAGTGACTGAGGGACGGCTGGTCCTTCCTTAAAAATTGCCGGATCGTTTTATTCTTGGCAGCAAGAGCTTGCGCTACGACCTGAAAAATTTTGAATATGTCAGGAATTTCTGCATAAGATTTTTTCTATAAGAATCGTCTTCCAGGGACGTGATCGTATAAGATACAAAAAGAGGACGGTTTACACGAGTGAAATCTTCCACAGATAGAGAAAGATAGCCCCACAAACTGCACACACACACACACACATATATGTATATATGTATATATATATATATATATATATATATATATATATATATATATATATATATATATATATATATATATACATATATATAGATAGATAGATAGATAGATAGATACAGACTCTAGTGGTCGCTTTTTACCAGATACCTATGAGATTTCAATAATGGCAGTACTCTCTTAACTTCTCAATTTCTTAAACTTTTTTGGATACGCTTACCACTACAAGGCCTATGATCCATATGGAAGGATATGAAGAAATCCTGATGTCCGTAGCAAGATTCGAACCAGCATCCGAACGGGGTCATGTGACCTGACCTCTTAGTGTCCGAATCCTGCTACGGACGTCAGGATTTCTTCATATTCTACCATTGGGATCTTAGGTTTAATGATACGCTTATCCAGGAGTTAGAGGGCATTGCGGTTATAATATATATATATATATATATATACATATATATATATATATATATATATATATATATATATATATATATATATATATATATATATATATATATATTGTTATATGTGTGTGTGTGTGTTTGTGTCGGCGTGGCTGAACATGTGTATGAAGATGAATGCAGTCACCCGTTTTTATGTATAATTGTAAGTGGAAGAAAACGTTAAATTTACGGTCGTGGAGAGAGAAAGTGTATGTGTGTGTTTTGTTATGTAAAATAGGTATGTAGAACTATTTCTGTGTGTACGTGTCTGTGTGTGCCTATGCGTATATGTGTGTGTTCGAGAGAGAGAGAGAGAGAGAGAGAGAGAGAGAGAGAGAGAGAGAGAGAGAGAGAGAGAGGTCTACACTTGAATGGAGATGGGTGTGTTTATTCTCATCGTTTTTTGTTTATCTTTCTGTCTTATTGAACTGCGAGTCGATATGAAAGTCCCTTTTTTAGAGGCGTTCCTTTTTTTGTGCTTCAAGTGGAGGGGGGTGATATTTTTTTTAAGAAACATTAGTATGAATTTATTCCTTAACTGGAAAATAATTTGATGATTATCAAAACAGTTATCGATTTGTTGAATAATCCGTTTCGATTATGTATCTCCTCTGTGTATGCTGAAGTTTCTTAATAATTGAAAACACCATTATGGAACATTGTCCAAGATGAGTTCATTTTTATATATGATACATGTGGTGACCAGGCCAACCATTGCTGAGAGAGAGAGAGAGAGAGAGAGAGAGAGAGAGAGAGAGAGAGAGAGAGAGAGAGAGAGAGAGAGAGAGAGAGAGAGAGAGAGAGAGAGAGTCGACTGCCCTTACTTTTTCCTGCCTTTACATTGTTATTCATACGCACACTGGCGCATATATTTAGGTATGGATATGTACACAAGCACAAATGCGCATATATATATATATATATATATATATATATATATATATATATATATATATATATATATATATATATATATATATATATATATATATATTTATTAACCATTGGGAGTTTTCATTGTGAGTTAATCTATTGTCTTATTAATGTCTCATAATGATAAACATGCATTCTCATGGAATAAGATAAAATGCGATATACATATATCACGCTCTCACAGACCGAACGCCCATACGCACAGAAAAAAGTAAAAAATGCAATAATGCTGTATGAAACTCTCAGCCGCGCCCATGAAACTTTCAGCCACGGTCCGGTGGTGACCTGTGAGTTGGTACCCATAGCGGTGCCACACGCACGATCATGGCTGACCTTAACATACCAATTTGCTTCCCTCTAGCGTCAGCAGTTGTTAAGATCTGATGGCAGACAAAAAAAGAGCGGACGGACAGACAAATAGTTTTCTTTTACAGAAAAATAAAAAGTAGCATAGAGGGTTAGTAGAAAAATAGATAGATAGATATGCATCCTGTTCAGCCAATATATCATTAGAGCAGTACTGCAAGATTGAGGCAGTGACTTTGTAACTTACTGAATAACTGCAGAAACTCATCGTAGCTTACTGTTTAACACTTTTTCTTCCGATATTGACGCCATAAAAGGACTGACGATGAATTTTTCATTTGTTCATTATCGGGTGGTAATGGCCTCGTGGCCCAGTCGTTAATAGTTTATTGCTTTAATTTATTATTTCAAGTAATTTTATCTTTTCTGCCATGATTTCTTCTTTGTTTATTGCCATACAGAAAAAGTATATCGTATTTCATTGCCTGAGCAGTTCTAAAACGAGTGTCCTAATATTGCCTGTTAAATTGTTTTTTTTTTTTTCCTGAAAAATGACTTATTCATATTTAATGGAAAAAATACATTTATTTTCGGACACTCAATTTTAATGGAAAAAAATACATTTTTTTTTCAGACATCACTTGTTATACCATGAATAATGAAATTTATGCCTATAACTCAATACTGAATAATTTTGAAATACCATTTTTGCTTATAAGAACTGTTTCTTTAATTCATAGCATCCTTCCATGATTCAACGATAAATGCAGTGTAAAAGCTATAGTATCATCCTCAGTGGCTATGAAATACCGAGATACGATATATCACTCCAAATCAGAGACTTTTTAAATTATTAATGTTTATTGAATTTAACAATCGCTATTGCCATTAATTTTCGTGGATTCATGTTATTCTACGTCGAATATCCACCACCATCTACGATCATTCCGTTCTTTATCTGAGAAAGAACCGGCTGAGGCTCTTGATTTTAGGCAAGGGCGCGTTCAGTACTTAAGTGAAAGCATAATGAACGGCGCCTGCTTGAATGGTATATATAAAAAAAAAGAAACCTCCCAGCCTGGCATCAAGCACTCAGCGACGACATCTCTTTGCAGCTCCGAGCTACCAACTCCGGAAATCGACGGCCTACATTGGACGCCCAAATCAAGTAATTTCGTTCCCATTCGCCTCGTCGATCGAGCAAGTGAAGCAAGCCGTGCACTCTCCCGTAAATATAAATGAAATGTAAAGGTTGACTCGCTATCAGGTATAGTTTCCTCTCTCTTCCTCCTCATCAGGGTGATATCAATTAGGGGAATGAGGAGACAAGGTATTACCAGGAAACGCCGGAGTAAAGGTGAATCTGATCGTAGTGCCTTGTCTTACTAATGATGGGTTTTGGACCCATTGGTAGGAGGAAATACCCCGTAAATTAAAAATGAAAATATCCTTTTTGAAGTGGCATTAGACACACAAGAGAGAGAGAGAGAGAGAGAGAGAGAGAGAGAGAGAGAGAGAGAGAGAGAGAGAGAGAGAGAGAGAGAAAGGTCTTTGGTGTAGAAATTTATTCGTTTAAAGAGGAGCTGGATACTTTGGCACTTAGAAGGACAAAGATGAGCGGGCAGGGTGTACAGGAATTAAAAAAAAGAAACGGGTGATTGTGCATGAACTAGCTGAAAGATATACACCTAGAGCAGAAGCGGTGCCTGCAGTCGGGGAGCAGGTAAATGAATTGATACAACACGTTTTTAGGAAAGGAAAGATGAAGGTTAAGTGGGTACATGCAAACTAGGAAGGTGAATTATTGAGTAGTGATATATAAAGTGCAGGATTCGTAAAGGTATTGTGGAATAAATTTTGATGAAACAATAGATATGTCATAGAATATTTGAAGTACAAATTTACATATTTTAAGCTTGAGCATGCGTTACCTTTGGCTGCTGGAAAAGATTCATGATAAGGAGCCGTGAGATTATTTTAGGCTTGTATTCTGTATCTAAGATTAAATAGACGCCCAAATTTTAAGAATGGCCCCATTAATATGAAAACAGGCTGTTAATTTTGCTTATCATTTTGAATATTTTTGATGCTTACGTTTCCCTTTTCTCGTTCTCTTCTTTCGTTGCTAAGTACAAGAATCAGGTCAGAATGTAAATTCGCTAAACAGATGCATACGTTCGGAAGTCTGAACATTCACGAGCGTTCTCAATTAGACCTAGCCGTGTAGCCACATGCACTTTTTTACGGCATGTGATTTATTATTTGTGTTCATATAAAAGACTTCCTTCATGTACTTTGCTAGAGTCAACCTATTTATTGGTTATTCCGGTAATTTTTCAGTTGCGAAACATACACTTAGATATGCTTGAAACTTCATTCATATTTAATGAATATTTTGTATTTATGTCACAGTGATTTCTGTATAATCTCACATCAAATGGCAGAAGTTATATTTATCAGATAACTAAAGGGGGTTAAGGTGCAAGTATCTTGGCCCCACTTGAAGCATCAGATTTTTTACTGATGATCGTGGAAGATAAAGAAGAATTGACTTCTAACATTTCAATTTTAACCGCACCCAACTCTCGAGATAGAAATTACTGAATGTCATTGCTTCATTGAGGAAGTAAAAATCCATCTTTCGTCTCTCCAAAAATTTGGAAATAATTTTTTCATGGTTTCCTTATTCTCGCTCTCTTCAGATTACATACCCTTTCATGGCTTTAAGGGCCCTGTTAATTATGGACCACTTGAGACATAACAAGTAGAGAGAGCGCTACAAATTATTTCTCAAGATAATTCCGGCAAGTTTTTCATCATGTTTTAAACGAGGAGGAAGGAATAACGTTCTCGTGCTCTTCTGAATTTCTTTTTCTTTTATTGAAAAGGAATAGTAATTTTGTTTTATCAAGGAATTTAATAAAGCATTGAAAACAAAGCAGAATATATCGTTTCTTAGGAACATCACCCTGTACAAAGTTGTATTCTTTTTCAGGATGATATACTTTTTTTTTTAAATAAAACAGTTAGGGTTAACGATTCTTAGCCAAGAAAAGAAAAGAGATATGCAGTACGGGTTTTATTGATTCATACTATTGGTTTGTGAAAACCCCCCCTAAAACCTCGAGAGAAACCAGTATAGAGAACTAATCAGTGATAATAAAATCCGAGTGGATCTTGTCTGTCTTCCCCTGGGGGACAGTAGGTGAGGCATAACAGGCCGCACCCTCTGCAAACCGGTTTGTTTCCCCCGGGTGCGGGCGGGGTAGGTAGGGGAACGGGAAGGTAGGGGAGACATCCACCCTTCTCCTGCAAATCTATTTGTCCGCCCCGGATGGGGGCGGGATAGGTAGGGGATCGGGAGGGTAGGGGAGAAAGCAGCGCCTGGTTCCAGCGTGCGTAGCGCGCGCCAACACGCTCGTTGTATAATAAAAGTCACGTTTCAACAGTGACACTCACTGACGACACACCAGAATTACAAACCAGCGAGCTCATAAATGTCAACATAATGCATGTAAATCCGAAGACTTGGGTTTGTCATGTCACCGAGAAAGAAAGAGTTCCTTAACTACGTCATCAGAGGTAGAATACAAAGTACGAAATTCCTAATTTACATTTCACTGGACATAGTGACGTTAAACTAGAGATACGTGTTATTTAAGTAGCGCCGGTATATGGAATTTCGTCATGGAAGAAATAAAGGATATTAGAATAGTCTCTCTCTCTCTCTCTCTCTCTCTCTCTCTCTCTCTCTCTGGTTCCTCGCTGGGTAGGCAGGTTCCGTTCTCAGCTACCACTCTGTTGGTCGCAGGTTCGAATCTCCGACCGGCCGGTGAAGAACAATGGGAATTGTTTCCTGGTGATGAAATTCATTTCTCGCTATAATGTGGTTCCGGATACAAGCTGTAGGTCGTTATCGTCAATAATTGGTTCTTAATAAGTAAGTAAATCTAATCATGGGCCAGCCTGAGAGGCTGTTAATCCAACTCAGTGGTCTAGTTAAACTAAGATAAACTTAACTTTATCTCTCTCTCTCTCTCTCTCTCTCTCTCTCTCTCTCTCCTCTCTCTCTCCTCTCTTAAAGTTTATTTTCAATGACTAGTCGTTTCATAAATCCATCAAAATGCAAACAGCTTGGCCTTACCTCCTAGTTTGTCCAACCCGCTACACTTTATGATTTCCAGGATGTTATACGGTTTTAATTTCAGCCCTTGCCAAAAGATCTACAACCACTTTTCAAGTAAAATATGTAAATTTCGCTTACCAAACAAAACCTTTCATATATTACTGATGCTCGAGTTGACGTCCACGTTCGAACACTAGGCATTCTGAATCTCTTGATAATGGTGTACCCAAGTTCATCTAATATTTATTTGTGAAAGATTTGGTAACTTCACGTTAAGCAGATCCAGTGTCATCACTGTTCCTAGTTTTGCTGTTTTAATGTGTTCTTAGTCTAGCAGGAGACTCGTATAATGGGATAATAAGAAAATCTACGTAGTTAAAGACCAATTTTCTGTCGGTGACACTTCGACTCGACACCTCTGATAGCATCTTTCAACTATTCAACGATTTCTCTAAAATACTTATTGAAGTCTATCCCCGATGAGAGAATTAGAGTCTTATTTAAGAGTTATCGACATAGCTAGGAAAATCAATTTTAAACTTGCACCGTTCTTGCTGTACTGTATCAGCCGTTCTGTAATCACAGTTAACCGTTGTCTCTTGTCTTCCAAGATGTAAATGCAAATGATAAAATTTTTGACGAACTCGTAGACACAAGTTATTGGGATGATCAGCTAATTTTTAAACACTCGTTGATGTGACAACATCAGTAGTGTTGTCACATCAACACTACTGATCGTTGAAGCATTATATTATTACATACAGTAAGCGCAAGAGTAAATTTAATCTTAGAATTTTATTAAGGATATCACTTTGAATAATGTTTTATATATAATTAAATATTAGACCGTTGGATACATGATAGCTGTAACTAGATGTATTCATCACATTCAGATAAATTTACAATAATATTTTGATGTCATCCTTTCTAGTTGTTAATTCGTCAGCTTCAGTTATCCTTTTTATGGAGGATACTCAGGATTGTGTCATTTCTTTGCGCAGAAACGTCATTTCTTTTAATATAATATAACATCAATATCGTTTAACATTTATTCTTGTATATGTGTGTTTATACTGATATATGATATATATATATATATATATATATATATATATATATATATACATACATGTAAATACACACTACATTATATACAGTATATATATATATATATATATATATTGTATGTATATATATACATATAGTATATATATATATGTATGTGGTATGTAATAGCATGTATGTATGTATATGTATGTATGTATGGTATACATACATACACATAATTACATACACACAAATACGCACATATATATATACACAAATATTAAGCGACAAATATCGCGTAACATCGAATTCACCATGCCTTTGGAATAGCTGCCCAAAGGGAAAAAATGTAGCAATGTGCTGTGTAATGAATATCTTCCCTGATGACACCTGAATTAAATATTTATTAATCTGGTTATTTAACATGAGAAAACCATCTGTCCAAATTCCGAAGTTTTACTGCTGCACCATCAGTTAGGTTTGTGGGTTTCGAGGCAGTGTCACATATAAATACGGTGAAAATGTGCGAAAATGTTTCTCCCCAGAAGTGGAATTTAGAATTTCATTTTTGCGCCACCGGAAGGTTGGGGTAAAACTGCTGAATTCTTTCAAAATATTTGGGACCGGATTTTTTGTGCTTCATATTCGAATTATTGCTTTTTCTTTGCCCGTGTCAGCCCGGCTCTCCTCTCTCTCTCTCTCTCTCTCTCTTCTCTCTCTCTCTCTCTCTCTCTCTTCTACTATCTACTCATACTCTGTATGGCAGGGTAAGTAACAAAAAAATTAATCTCAAAGATATTAGATAACTAATTTTTCTTCCTCTTCATCACTGTCTTGTGTTTATTGAATGGAGTTAGACTATTCAAGTATGTTGAATGTACTGTACCATTGGTCATCCTGTTAATATTAAAGTTTTTTTTATTTTAGAACTTTCGAATGGAAATAATTTTCCTTCTTTCGTAGTCGATAATGCATAAATACTCATCAAGATGTACAAAATTAACCGCGTGTTCGTCTTAGAACACTTCTATCTATATTTGATACTTGGAAGTGGACTTGTAAACAAATCCCTTTAATAAGAGGAGGCAATTGTTCCTGTTTCTTAGAACAATTTGTATAATATTTCCTGGGAGAGCATACCCACAAATATCCCCAGTCTATTCTGGGACTCGCAGAAGTAGTAAAATGCACTAACAAGGCAGCACGAAGAGCTTTGAGTGACGAGTAATGACATGCTCAGTGTTAGAAACATAATATATGGTTCCGAAGCATTTCATACTAATAACGGGGTAGAATTGCAAAAGTAAATTCTGGCCATGCAATTCTTTAGAAACGAAAGTAAAACGTGCTTTCAATATTTTGGATTTTGTTTAGTTTTAAATTCGATAAATTAGCCAAGATAAATAAATGAGGATGTATGCGATGTAAAAATACATAGCGATTTGTATGTAGGTATTCTGACTAACACCAGACGTAAACCCTTGGAAAAGTTCTGATTTGTTATGTCACTTGGTAAAATAACAGACACATATTAGAGGTGATCTATTTCATTTTAGAATTTATACTTCCCTAAGAATATATTAATGAACAAAAATATGTCGTATTGCTGATACGAGGGAATATGTTTCAGAAAAACTTATTTACGTTTATTTCCAATCAACATTTTCTTAAAGGTTTTCATTCATATATGAAACTATTACAATCACTATAGAAAACTTTATACAACAATCCATTTGTGTAAAACTTCCCTTATTACTTTTAATTTTATCAAAACTGTTCCAACCATTTTCATCAAATTTCCTTTTCGTTTCCTTTTATTTTCTTATAACTCCACCAGCCTTCAAAATTATTCCAAAATAATAATTCCTTTTAAATTTGTTCCCAGGTAACCCCGTTTAAACTGGAGTTGATCCTCATAAGAATTATAAAATAAAAAACTCTCACAGTTGGGTTTTGAAAGCACGTTGTTTCATTTTCAGAAAACATTCTATAACATACATCCTTATCAGAATATCCAGGTGCTGCTTGCTATCCATAGGATAACCCCTATACATTTAGTTTAGGTCCACACAAAGCCACTTGTTCCCTTGCACAATTCATGTATCTTACAGGCCGCCCTCCAGGTATAAAGCCAGCTTATTCCAAACCAACCAACCTATCTCTGTAAAACTTCGTTATATTAACTTGCATTCTCATGTAGCTCCTCTTACTAAGATTACCTTCATTAAATTTTTTGCTTTCAGAGAACCTACATTGTATTAAGTTTTATATTCATTATGATGAAATTTCTTGACATCCATTTTCAGAAAAATGACGTAAGATACTTTGTTATGAGCATCATATTACACTCTTGGTTGGATAATGTCAGTTATGTTATTGCACAGAAAACACCCACTGTATGCAGTCTCAGAAACAGGGATATTTAAAAAGAAATATTACACCCAGTTAAAAAAACATTGTGAATTATTATTATGATAACATGGATTACGAGAGAGGCTATGGCAATGAACTCCTTTAGTTGTAATATTATGAAATCTACTGCTGTCTTTTATTACGATTTTTTTAATCTTAACAAAAACATTTAAACAAGAGCATTCAGGACGCAAATCCCCACCAAGGCTCAGCAGTCTACGACCATTCCCCATTCGTCACTTATCCAGATCCGGATATTTCCCAAACTCTAGTTGGTTTTTTGCCAGTTACGAGGTGGCCATTCTGCCAAATTTTAATAAAAATCGACTGTTAACTTTTATGTCAAGCTAGCCAACAAATAGACAAACAGAACCAAAACTATAATATCTTAGTTGGAGGCAACAAAGGCTCATGCATACATACATACATACATACATACGTACATACATCCAGCGTCATATTTGCCGAAGGAATATACAGGTCAGAAGACACAATTTCATTATGTACATTGCATAGTTGTTATTTGCTAAAGATAACACTTCCCCGGCATTTATTATTCGGAGGTTTTAGGTTGATGTCACATGTCAAAAATAGCCAACACTTTTTCTAAAGGTTGTTTCCAAAAGTGGAATTTAAGAGTAAGTTTTTCTGCGTCCAAAAGGGTGGGGTAAAACTACCACATTCGTAAAAAAAAAATTCTGGATTTTTGCATTCCGTTTTGGAATTATTACTGTCTTCTTCATCCGTGTCAGACTAGGACCCATGTTGTTTGTGCTCTCTCTCTCTCTCTCTCTCTCTCTCTCTCTCTCTCTCTCTCTCTCTCTCTCTCTCTCTCTCTCTCTCACAATAACAGTTCTCATTTTCTCCTCTCTCACTTGTTCTATCGTCCTGCGGCCATTGGATAGTTTATTGTATTTTGTTGGCAAGACTCGGAGTTCATAAATACTCATTGAGGAGGAAACAGAGAAGAACGCATTCACCTCAGAGCAACGTTATCATTTTTGTTGCTCGGAGAACGACATGCAAACAAATCCCTTGGATAAGGAACAGTAACGGTCCATGCTTGCGGAAACAATTTATGTTTGTGTGGCTCTTTACGCAAGGCATAATTCTCGGGTGAGCACGCAGTAGGAGCATTCTAGTGTATTCTTGGACTTGCGAAATGGTAAAATATTGTTAGGAGGCAACTTGAAGAACTGCGAATAAAGAGGAATGCTCCGTACAGACTCGGAACGTGAAGGGATTTGCCAAAATATTAAGCGGTAAACATGATTCACGGTGAAGTGCAAGGTTTGTTTTGTGTTTGAATCGTGTTTTATGAACGAAAATAATAAAAGTGTACATGATAAGATATGTCGATATTGCCATTGCATTTGGTGTAAAAATAGATAATCAGAAGATTAAAATTAAAATTATCACCATTACCAAAGCTCCTACTGATAAGGTTGATTTGATATATATTCTTGTGTGTTCTAGTCACCTTCTACCTTGGGTAGCTGAACACAGGGTGAATAAAGAGCGTCATGATGATAAATCTAGATAAACATTCGGTAACATGTAAGTCAAAGTAATTACTTCACACATTCATTAAATATTTAAGGTTCGACTTGCCTGTACCGAGGTAAAACTCTTGAATCTTAACACAGCATCTTTTATGTAACCTCGCATTATCTTTATAAGCCACCTTTACCTTCATTATCAGACAGATTTTGTAACACGCTTTCCAAAAACCCTCCGTCATATTCCTTCGTTAAAGACCCAATTTCTTAATTATGTTTCTATAGTCAAGTAATCGTATGTAAACCCACTCTGTCACCCTAATTATTCTAAAAAAAGCCTTCTTTATATTCATTCTCGGGTGATCTTTTGCATGCATCGATTAAAAACTACTATGAAACCAAATTCACATTACTTCATTTGTTTCCAACTTCACGAAAACTGGTAAACCCACCTTCATTTTACCTCCGTTTCATTCTAAAAAAAACCTTCATTCTCTTTGCCATATTTCTCATATCACATTTGTTGCTCCAATTCTCTGAAAAACTACATTTCATTCAACACCAGGAACTACCATCGCATTCCTTCTCAGAAAACACCTGTTACGTGATTGCTCAGAAGCCGCGCTTTACATTTAATCTCAGAATCAGTAAATATCTTCATTCGAAGAAAATTTTTATGGCGTTCATGAAAAAGTGCATTGTCTTTCAAAAGTAATATTTACTTTTTTAATATTGATGATTTTTCCATGTAGGGGTAAACGAAGATTCTTTGTTACAAAAAACAGCTAAGTCCTTCCAGTTTCTCTCTCTCTCTCTCTCTCTCTCTCTCTCTCTCTCTCTCTCTCTCTCTCTCTCTCTCTCTCTCTCACACACACACACACACACACACACACACACACAAGGACAAAGTTGTGTATATAATCGTTAGAAAGCTCTATATTTCACAGCCCATTACTTCTAGCATGCCAAATCGAACTCTGGTCTTTTTTACATACCGCACATTGTCTCGTTCGACTTTCCTAGAACAAATATTAGGGTCACTGGCGTTTGTAAACACTCACAAACAACACAACGGCACGTGTGCTCGATGCCTCATACTGTTTTGAAGGTGGTGAATGCACCATTCAATCATCTTTCTTGGAATGAGATAATGGTGTAAGATGAATCGCAGCAAGATCCCCCAAAAATTGTCGCAATCGGCAAATTTTCTTATAAGGTGATTTTGATCTAGCTAGTACAAAGTGTTTGTGCAAGTAATTCGTTTGGTGATTTCTGTTATATTTGCAGAGGATACTCATATTCTTCATGATTTTTCTTTCAAGTTCAATTCAAATTCAAACCCTTATTCATATGCGTTACAGACTATAGCATTTATTACAGACGTTTAAAAAAGTACAAAGATGAAATCTTACTCTCCACAGAGAAAGTCAAATGTAAAATTAGTTTCATGATAAATACTATAGTGTTCATTGTGTTATTCTTGCGGTCTATCAATTCTTTTATCAGATCGATCCTCCACTTCCTTTCGTAGTTATCATTCTTTGTTAGTAATTGTTTAATACCACAGTACTAATCGCACGTATAGAACTGGGAAATCTGTTTCATCTCGATTTTCATGACATGTTGACTTAATATACCTTTTCAGTTGTTATCTCACAACAGTACAAATTGTTGTTGGGTGCCTGAGAGGCTAAATATTTAAGTAAATAAACTTTTTTTTTCATCTTAGAGATTATTTTCATTTTGAGAAAACCCGTCCTTTTTGAATATCCATTTACACAAATTAATACCCTCAATACGGTTAATAGATTTTCCATAGGTTTGTCGTGACAGTCCCTAATGATGTAAGTAGCAAAGTAATTGTATTTTCAATCACAGGTTTATACCATTCTTAAACGCTTCATTGGTTAACCACAGAGGGATGCTCCCTCGAATGAAACAATAAACATTCCAGCAGTGTACTGTAAAGTCAAATTCGAATGAACAAGAATCCTAGCTCGATCATGGCAAAGTTAATCTATCAACAAGAACAAACATAAAATTATGCGGCTTTTTTGACATTTGAGTTGCCTATTCGACCATGTATACTCTATTATATACAAATTACGACAGTTTTTTAGACTACAGTATAATTGGCGTTAGATTCAAACTTTTCATGTTCGGCCAACCTACAGGAATTACTCACACTCTTAGCTTATATGGTCTTGACTTGTTTGATTATGTCTCTCTCTCTCTCTCTCTCTCTCTCTCTCTCTCTCTCTCTCTATATATATATATATATATATATATATATATATATGTGTGTGTGTGTGTGTGTGTGTGTGTGTGTTTGTGTATGTATGTATGTATATATATATTTGGGTGGATACGAATAGAGAGAATTAAATTCCTATTTATTATTAGGGTAACCTCCCCTTTGTTTAATGGTCATCATTAACATATTAACCCTTGAATCAACGAATTTCACACCGTTTACAGTTTCTTTCCTCAATTATTACTTATGAGATTACTGGGGAACAACTTGCCCTAAGTTGCTTTACAACAATTTCCGGTTAAAATCCCTTGTATCAGAATACATGCATAGAAAATTAAATTAATAATAACTTCTGTATTGGATTCACATTTTGAGATACATATATTATTATATGGGGAATAGGATAGGCATGGCCGTAAACGAACAGCTATGAGAGAACAGATAATAATAATAATAATAATAATAATAATAATAATAATAATAATAATAATAATAATAATGTTGAGTATCCCTCATCATCATCATCATCATTATCATCATTATTCATTCATTTTTATAGATGATGAGAAACTGATCCCTTCTTTTAGAGAAACACATTCAGAGTCCAGTAACGCAATATTGCAATATTATGCAGGCATGAATGATTCGAAAGTCAAACTAAAACCTTCGACGCTTTTCGAGCAAAACCAATTTAGCAAAAGCAGATGACATCGCTGATAATTCGCACCTCTTCTCAAAGGACGACACCTCTGCACATCCGAAAACAAACATCTCTTGTTTAGTTATTAAAGATGTGGAGGTGGTGCTTTCCAATCCCGGAGATTTACTGCTGCACTAACAGTTAGTTTTGGGAGTTTCGGGCCGGTGTCACACATGAAATACGGTGAAAATGTTCGAAAATGTTTCTCCCCAGAAGTGGAATTTAAGAGTTCATTTTTGCGCTCTGGAAGGGTGAGGTAAAACTGCTGCATTCTTTTAAAATATTTCGGACGGGGGATTTTTTGAGTTTCATATTCGAATTATTACTCTCTTCTTTACACGTTTCAGGCCGGCATACACGGTGTTTGGCACTCTCTCTCTCTCTCTCTCTCTCTCTCTCTCTCTCTCTCTCTCTCTCTCTCTCTCTCTCTCTCTCTCTCTCCCCAGGGCATTGTAACCAATATACTACCAAACGTTTTTCACATTTTCTTCGCTCTCCCGTGATTACTACGTACAGCATTAGAGCGGGAATTATATTTCGTTGCCAGCCCCATTGGATTCCGATTAAGAAAAAAAGCCTCTCCTATTTTGGAGTACTCATTCTTTTCTCTTACAATGCTCAAGAATCTTCTCTCAGGTGAGAACGGAGAATAACACACCCACCTTCAGACAATGTTATCCACTTTTGTTGCCCAGAGTACGACGTGCAAACAAATCCGTTAGATAAGAAATGGCAGCAGTCCATGTTTTACGGAAACTATCTTTGTTTGTTCTGCTATTTACACAAGATATTTTCTCGGGAGAGCCTGCAACACAGCCAGGGCAGCCTATTCTTTGATTTCCTGGAAAAGTAAAATATAGTAAGATGGCTACATTGGGAATGCTGAGTAAAGAGTAGAAGTAGTGTGGTCTTTGGGAAAAGAGGTTTTCTCCATGTGTTAGTGAAGAGTAACAATGGTACAGAAAGGAGAGTAGAACAGGAAAATGTTAATTCTTGCACTTGTGTGAAATATGAAAGAGAATAAAGAAAAGCTCGTCCAACATCATCATTATACTGATGTGGAGATTATTATATGGGCTGTTTTATCAAAATAATTATAAAAATAAATTGCAGTCTATGACCATTATTAAAATCTATTATTTGAACTTCCGTGATTTGTTAATCTGCGTAAACGCATCCTGATAATCGTCAGTTGCCTTTCCCTTTGGTATATCTGTGCCAATATCAAATGCTGTTGTGTTCATGCCCTGCAGAACTGCCCTCTCATTCATTCTCATGGAAACCTCATTGATGATTGATTGATTCATGAAATTTAGGTTGTCAAGCCAAGAACTGGGTGCCTTCAGCCATTCAGCGATTAAGACAGTAAAAAGAGGGAGTTGGAGTGGTTTGACAGCAAGGTAAAGAGATCCAGAAAGCAAATGAGATAGAGTACAACGATCTAAATGTGGAACTGGGAATAAACTCCACAGTTGTACTACGAAATAATGGTTAGAGAGGCTGGGCAGATTGAGGGAAGGAAGCTGCGATGAAGGTAAAGTATAAGGCTAAAAAGTGCGTGCAGCCCACTGCGGGAAGCCATTGCATTATTTCTAAGATAATCTCTCACATTCATTCTCGAAGATATACAAGATAATTACATTCTCTGAGGTCCTCCATTTCATTAAATTGGCAGAAGCCGTTCCCTTCTTCTCATTTCGAACCGTTATTTTTACTTTCGTTTTCAAAAATACCTTGCAATATTTACATTCATTTTGAGATACCTTCTGAAAGGATTTCAGTCTCAGAGAACGTCATTTATATTAACATTCATTTTCAGATAAATTCCGGGACAATTAAATTCATTCTGAAAAATTAAAAAATCCTGGAAAATGTATTGATCTTAGATTCGGAGATAAATGCATCATCGAAATGGCTGCAGTATTAGTAGCACTATTTCTGAGGCATACATAAGTTACTATCAGTTTGAGATGACATTTTGTTCTATCCACTCTCAGGAGCCATTCGTCACATTTATCATGAAAGAACATATACCACATTCTTTTCCAGACACTTTGTTGTAGGCAATCTCACAAAAGCTGCGTTGCATTTTAAGTTTTGACACTTACACTCCTACCAAGATGAAAGCGAATCATAACCATTTGAAGAATCTTTAGATATATTTTTTCAGATAACTAATCCAATATCATATGCATGAGGCATTTCTCTTAGGAAAAAGAACACGTTCGTGTTTTATTATTAATTTCCTAATCATTTACCCTCAGAAAGACTACAAACCTAAACTCAAACGTTCTCGTATAAAATACACATCATCACTGACACATCACTTCCATTAACACTGTTTCCTCAGAAAATGTAAATAACATTTCAATGTGCCTTTGTAACATTTATTCTAAAAAACGAAAGTGGATACGGTCATTTCCACAAGCCTCCAAAACATTCATTCTCAAAAAGGTAAATAAAAGGATTTTCTCATGCCTTTTCAATATTTATTCTCAAAAATAAGCTGTAATTGAACATCTTTTCCACACAACCTTCGTAGCATTTATTTTCAAGGAAATTACCTAACAATGCCCAAATATACCGTGGTTCAAACACTTCGTCGGAACGTTTATTCTCGGAAAACACTCACGACATCGATTTCAAAAGTATCGACGTCATTTGCTCCGAGGAAGACGCGCCATCAGAACGAGACATGAAAGAAATTTTATGCAGTGCGTTACAAATATAATTTTGGCCTTGCCACATTTACATTCCGTAAGCCAGGGTAGGAAGGAAGCAATTTCTCAAGGGAAATTAAAACAATGGCGTGCGCTCGCTCAAGCAGCCTTTGAAGCTAAAGGTTTACCATAAATGCCTGGAAATAATTCGAATCGTTTTTCCGTCGATTACGCTAATGCAGGCGGAGTACAGGTAGGAACGCAATGCCGAGGTACGATAGGTCTTGGTCTTGCCACCAGAGGTACGGAAGTGGAAGCTCTGGGCAACCTCTCTCTCTCTCTCTCTCTCTCTCTCTCTCTCTCTCTCTCTCTCTCTCTCTCTCTCTCACCAACACCCCACCCAGCTTCCACACCATCCAACAGAAGCAGCTGCGTCGCTCCCACCAACGCCTCCACGCTAACATTCCCGCCAAATCTACGGCATAAATCAACTTCATATGCTTCGCTGCGATGGGTGGGAACACAACAGCAAATAGCACACGGAGAAAAGAGAAATGGTGGGAAAGGTGTGAGGGGAAAGAAAGAGGAGGGCCACGGGGTTTATTTGGACAGAGAGAGAGAGAGAGAGAGAAGAGAATGGAATTGTGGGACTATGGGAGGGAAAATGTGGTTATCCATTGACCTTGTCACTCTAAAGGAAGAGATTTTATGAATGGTATCCATCCGTAACAGAGTTATTATAGGCCTATTTTCGATTTGAAGAATGTTTTTGTTGTAGAATGCGGGAAAAGATGTCACCAAGATGGTGCCTCCTATCATGAGAGAGCAAAAAAGAAAAATATAAAATAGTTCATGAATAAATAGAAATAAAAAAGATAAGGGCGAGCGTTTTCTGAAGTGAGGACGATAGGAATAAAAAAGGAAAGTTTCAGCCCCAGAAAGATAAGTGACGGTGAGCCACCACCCCGGGGGTCCTATGTAATGGAAGGGGGTATTGGGGGTTAGGGGAGGGAGGTAGACGCTATATGCTCAAGAGTTTCTGGAAAATGATAAATACCAGTGATACGGTAAATCACAAGTTCCATAATGCTCAAAAATATACATAATGAGGCTATCTGGAAAATTTGCCCCCAAAGATTTCTGTAGTTGGGTCTCGCTGCGCGGAGGAATTTGGTCCATAAATCCGGGATTCCGGTGTGGGTGGGACGGGGAGGTGGTCGTCACCACATTACCGCGTTTGATTCATTGTAACAACTGGTTACAGGTGGTCCGTTTCTCTCCACTTTTATTAATGAAGAGGAGACTAATAAAAATGAGAGGTCTATCTGCTCCTAATGCGACATTTGTCAAAGCAATTGCCCCGGATTTGTGGGACTTTGCACTGTGCTAATATGTTGACGATTTTACGTGCCTTGCGGTTCTGCTCGCTCTCGCAGGAAGAGGAAAAGGACATATTATTCACATCTGCTTCGCCCAGGTGGTAATCATCTGAAAAAATTATATTCCGGAGAGCTGCGAACAACTATAGTTTTTTTTTTTCAACACAGACGTATGTATGTATATATGTGTGTGTATATTATATATATGTGTGTATATATATATATATATATATATATATATATATATATATATATATATATATATATATATAATATACTGTATAAATATATATATATATATATATAGTGTATACACACATATATATATATAATATACAAGAAACTGTAAAGGCGTGATTCTGTTTATTGAAACCACTAAAGTTGTGATACGACAGACATACTTTCGTGTATTTTAAACATCTTAAGAAAGGTGTGTTACAAAAGTAAGCGCGTGATTCTGTTTATTGAAGCTGAAGCCACTATATATTCATATATATATATATATATATATATATATATAAGTATATATATATATATTTTAACACATCTATATATATAATATATAAAATATATATATATATATATATATATATATATATATATATATATATATATATATATATATATATATATATAATTACAGACTGGACTTGGTTGATAAGAATTTACACACAAATTTATAATTGATCTGCCATGAAACCAGGGAGTACAGTTTGTAAACAAAAGGGGATTTAATTGAAGACTTACCTCAGAATTTTCCTGGAGTTATAATTTAAGATGGAAGGTCGCCATATTGGAATTTAGAATTCTTTTGCCAATTTACAGTGATTTATTTATAGAAACTTAGCAAATCAACATTAACACATCAACATTTAGACACAATACAACATAATCACTGAGGGGCAGATTCAGAATAGGACACAGTAACAATAATGAAATGAATTGGCAACAAGCAAGTGGATAAAAAATGGGGCCAATCTGCAATAATCAGTTCAATGATAATATTCACATTCAGTCTGCCCTGATTACG
>NC_089795.1:29995267-30037767 GCF_040412425.1 Macrobrachium rosenbergii
TCCACTGAAAGACGTTGTGTTTAGCTAGTGCGAACGCTTAAGCTAATACCTGTAAGTGTGAATTGTAGGAATTACTTGACATTTGATGTTCACTCCCGTTTAGGAATCAATTATATTATATATATATATATATATATATATATATATATATATATATATATATATATATATATATATATATTATGTACATATATATACATACATACTAGCTGACCAACCTGGCGCTGTCCGGGAAAAGCCTGAATGACAGTATACGGATAGGGGGAGAGAAGGAGAGGGGGAAGGGAGGGGAGGAGGAAGGGAAAGGGGGAGGGAGATGGAAAAAGAAGGGAAGAAGGAAGGGGAATCGGGAGGGGAGGTTGAGGGGAAGATAGAGGGAGAGGGAAGTTACGTTCCTCTATCAATAAGAAGCATCTCCACTGAACAAAGACAATAAATAAAAAATTTTGTATTTCTACAATTCGCACTCAGGTTTGTCTGTGCGTGTGTGTTGGAGGGGAGAAGGTCTGTCTCTCGTGCAACAACAGTGAAGTGAAGTTATGTTGCCAAAACACCCCATAAACCTCATTTAAGCCGAATTTATAACGATATACGCCATCGACGCTACGAAGTAGTCGTTGTAACGAATTCCGAAGGGAAAAACGAAGAAGAAACGATCGAAGTAATGAGAAAATTCGCATTTGAACTAATAAAGAAAAAGGATATACTGTCATCATACATCTTGCACGTCGTATTGAGATAGCAGCTACTACGCAAGCACGAATGAGGAAGACAGCTGATGAGGGAGAAAATCTTTGGACTTGATTGTTAGGGTTCATTGCTTTATACCTGTGAAATATGTTTTGTAATGAAGCCAAAAATATTTAATTTAGCAATACAACCAAGCAGTGAGGTATGTGTTCAACACTTATATTAATAATTATCATAAATTATGATGAAAATTCACGTAAATTCTGATAAAAAATTTATGTTACAGGGGATTAGGATTTATTGTTGTAGGTTAACCATACGTCTGACAGCGCATGGAATAAAAAGTGAAGCGTCAGGAGAAAAATGAGAAGTAATCCAGTAACGCCAAATGAAAAGGTGACGTAAAAACGAACATTTCATTTGTTTTGTCTGTGTTCGTATGTCTGTCACGGCGTAAGTGTTTGATTTTAAGTTGAAAACCTTTTTGAAGTAACACAGAGGCCGTATGCAAAATTCTGTCTGGTTCTGTCAAGCGGTTTCGGATTTCTGTTGTGGACAAACAAATATACAAACATTCATTTTTATATATACATTTATATATATATATGTGTGTGTGTCTGTGTGTATATATATATATATATATATATATATATATATATATATATAAATAATATATATATATATATATATATATATATAAATAATATATATATATATATATATATATATATATATATATATATATATATTTGTGTGTGTGTGTGAGAGAGAGAGAGAGAAATGAGAACTTATGGAATCAGTGTTTTAAAACATATTGGCTCAATGTGAACAGACAAAATGGTAAAGGTACTCCAGCCTCAAAAATATAAGTAGTTAAATAATCATAAGCATCAGCACCAAAAACATATAGACCTAAAAATGGAAAAACAAACAAGGTCTTAAGGCAAGTCGAGCTGCATATCAGAAGCTATTGTGGAATGGTTATAGATCAAATCTAATAAGACTTGTGTTACCTATCAGATATCACACTATGTGGACTTGTGCTTCATACTGAAAAGTAATTGGCTTGTCGTCTTTTTTTTTGCACTTCGCTGCTTACCCAAAATAAAATTCCAGGGGTTGTGCTACGAATCAGAAATAAGGGTTCGTGTTTTTATGACGTAATTCCGAAATGATGTTTGTGTTCCATATCAGAATTAAGAATTAGCAGACCTAAATTGTGTAAAATAACACATATTTCGCAAACTTGTCATGCATATCAAAAATAAGACTTGTAGGACTTGCATTACAAATCAGAAATAAGACTTAGGGAATTATGGTAGTACTTAAGAAACACACCTCTGAGTTACTTGTTTTCATATCAGAAAACTATAAGACGTTTCTGTAGCAAATGAGGAAAATGATTCCGAGGACTTATATCATACATCAAAAATAAGGCTTCAAGAATGTGTATATCTTATCGTACATTAGACTTCGAGGGCATGTGCAATACATGAGAAATTAAGCATTCCGAGCTAGTGTTGCATGCAACAAATTAACCGATGATAATATTTTCTAAAAAAAAAAAAATAGTATCCCAAGAAACAAAAGTGAATGATGAAGTGTGCTTTTAAGAGCGGAATATATGCCATCGATCAGCAAGTCTCCCTCTCCAAATATTGACACATCAAAATGTATTTCAGTCTTAAATAAACATTTCTATCCCATGCCTTTGACAGAAAATCGGACTTCCCATGGCGGGACAAATTTAATATAGATAAAATTATTTTACTGTTATTCTTAATTATCATTACTGTTGTTTTAGTGAGATACTAAATGCATTTTAAACAAACATTACATTCTTATATTAGCTCATATCGAAATATATATATATATATATATATATATATATATATATATATATATATATATATATATATATATATATATATATATATATATATATATATTTCATTACTAGTAGCATTTTGTAATGAAATTGCGGAATTCCACACGTTTTCAGACAAACTTAGCACTTCAGAAAATATAATTCAACTCAAACACACTAGTTATGTATTGAGGAAATCTAGCGAAACCTATCCGCAGAAGAGGAACGTGAAAAATGGACAGATAGTCTGAGGAATACTCTCGCCTCACGGCAAATGGAGCGGAAGGCTCGGTGCTAAATGTAGCAGCAGATGCTGCATTTTCAGATGATCTTTGCCCAAAAGCGGCTGAATGCGAAAGGTAAATTGCGTTTTGGATGGCCCGATATTACGTTTTGTTTCGTGCGTAGAGAGATATTGGCTGGCCAACCAATGTCGCAGTGGTGTAACCTACAAGAGAGAGAGAGAGAGAGAGAGAGAGAGAGAGAGACATACATAGAATAATAGCAAGGAGAGAGAGAGAGAGAGAGAGAGAGAGAGAGAGAGAGAGAGAGAGAGAGAGAGAGAGAGGCATTATAGAAGAATAGCAAGGAGAGAGGGGGATCTAAAAGAGAGGCATACATAAAAGAATAGGGAGAGAGAGAGAGAGAGAGAGAGAGAGAGAGAGAGAGAGAGAGAGAGAGAGAGAGAGAGAGAAAGGCATAATAGAAGAATAGCAAGGAGAGAGAGGGGGGGATCTAAAGAGAGAGGCATACATAGAAGAATAGCAAGGAGAGAGAAAGGCATAATAGAAGAATAGCAAGGAGAGAGAGAGAGAGAGAGAGGGGCATACATAGAAGAATAGCAAGAAGAGAGAGAGAGAGGCGGGGGAGATGTAAAGAGAGAGGCATACATAGAGAATGAATAGGAGGAGAGGAGAGGGGAGGAGACATACATAGAAGGGAATAGCAAGAGAAGAAGAGAGGCGGGAGGAGGTAAGAAGAATAGCAAGGAGAGAGAGGAGAGAGAGAACTGCATCTATTACATCAGCCCAGGCACAAAAAAAGCATCATCCTGCCTGAAGCAAGAATAAAATGGCTGGGAGAAACGAAAGCAAGGGCAAAAGAACGAGCAGTTTTTAGTTGTAGGTCATATCTTGCAAAGAGGAGATTGTGGTTTTTCTTGGTGTCAGAGCTAGGAGCATAAATATAAAGTTCATTTTTGGATACGAAGTCACAGATAAAGTGTTATACTGCATCGTTGGAGAATACAAAAACAAGAACTGTAATAGTCATAAAACTCCATGTTTATCACTAAGTTGATAAATAATTGATGAATAGACACAGAGTTTATCACTAAATTGATAAATAATTGATGAATAGACACCAATGGAACTTTGACATATCCAGTCTCAACGTTTCAAGAGAATCAGTCAGTTTATGACGCTAAGCTTTCTGAAAGATTTTACCTGCACTGTCCCTATTCACTGAAAAGTCACTGAAATTCATTTTTCTAATAAACATTCGGAAAACTCCTCAACATCCAATTAACTGTATCCTGCAGAACTGACCTCACAATGAAATTTGCTTTGCAGATTATTCACTAGAAATATTTCTAACTTTTGTTTGTAGTCATCAGTTTCGTCTCCCTGAAAAGCATTTGACATATCCTGTGTGTAGTCTAAATATTGCTTCAGTATAAACCTTATTGTGCTTATTTATTTGTTTTGTTATTTATTTTTTTATTTTTTTTATTTTTTGACAACTTTGATTTTCCTTTTCATCCGTTGATATAGTCATTTGATATTTATGATATTTTCCTAGATATTTTTATCGTTACTACAACAATAGATACCTAATTATTATTAATGATAATATTTTCTTCCTTATTCGCTTATTAAATAGATTCTAGACTAGTAGCAATTACCTATGTTTTCTGGAGCCTTTTATTGGTTAGCTTTTATAAGAAATGTCGATAAATAAAAAAAAAATTAGAAACATGGTTACAAGTTGATTAGTTTCAAAGCAATAAATTTTTATGTCGATAACAGGCTAGACCTTTCCTGAAACTGACAAAGTCAATAAGGCAGGTTGAGAGGAAGGAACCTTATAGGAACCTCTTTCCCTGCTGTGTTAACCTCTGAAAGAAGCGACTGATAATTCACTGATCCACTTGACTCAACTAATCTACAGAATACTAATCATTCTCTCTTATCGTTTACGGCTTGGAAGTTCAAACGAAGTTTATTCCTCTGAAAATCCTATTGCCGCTAGCTAGATGATAATGTGGTTGCGACTTTATTTCTAAGACCAGGTGCACTTTTTAGTTTTCTGTAAAAGAAAACTAATGAGATGGATTTTGTCTCCGTCCCGTCCGCCCTTCTTAAAAACTACTATACCGAGGCTAGAGGCTGGAAATTGTGTATGCTGATCATTCCCCTCAATCATCAAATAATGCCCAAATTGCACGCCCTCTGGCCTCATTATTATATTTATTAAGATTAAAGTTAGCCGCTTTGATCGTGCGTATGGTACCGCTGACAGGTGTATCAACAACACCAGGCCACCAACGGGCCGTGGCTGAAAGTTTCATGGGCCGCGGCTGGCAGTTTCATGCCCATTATACGCTCTACAGAAAACTCAGTTGCCAGAAGAAACTTCGGCGCATTATTTTCTGTTTTGAAGCAGGGTGTTTATCGCCAGATGTGTTTCCAGGTGATGGGTAATAAATTTTTGTCAAGGGACCTGAAATGCCATTTTTATAACCAGGACACTGCTTGATTGACGGTTGTTCTTTCTTAAAAGGGCAGATGTCACTGGACGAGCAATCTTTTGTACCTGCATCACTGGAAAAAAAACCACAGATAAGGAAAAGGATCCGTTTTAATCCAGGAGGAAAGGATATACCTGCCTCCTGTAAGATATAGTTTTTTGAGATTATGGAAAACAAATTCCAAATCATCAGCACCAGATATTACTATATTGAAATACCTGCTAAGTTTTATATATATATATATATATATATGAATATACACATATATATACTGTAATAAATACATATATATATATGCATACATATATACATATATATATATATATATATATATAAATTATATATATATATATATATATATATATATATAAACACATATATTACTGAATAAAACATATATCACTTTATTAGCATTTGTATATTGTACTGTCACTTATCTTTTTAATTCTACATTACCACATTATATCTTATATATATATATGCTATATATATATATATATATATATATATATATATATATATATATATATATATATATATATATATCTGAATTATGATCCTTGTTTATAAAAATATGTTTTTCTCTCTCATCCATCTAATACCCTTTATTACTAGACTCTAGTTAAACGGCCAATATCAGTTTGCGTTTCCGTCATCATTATTTGTACTTCCGAGTTAGCACATGTCTAGCTACATTTTTACTCATAATCCACAAATATCAGCACGAATTAGGAAAAAGGAAATATAGTAAGAATCATTTACTGCTAAAGCTTCAGAAATCAATGATTTCAAGTCAAAAATATCTCACTGGCCACTAATGAAAATTTGTTTTCCCGTTAGTCTCGAAACCATCGATGACATTTGCTAGATTTCGGGCTACTTCTTCCTTTTATTCTCTAATTCTCATTTTGTTCAGATTAGATACTCATAAATCAGATAAAACTTCTAGTTTTCAATGTTGTTAACCATTAAATAAATTCCGAATCCGTTAGTCTGGATCATTTTTGTATAAAACATACTTCATGCGCACAGAATTTAGTCACGGAAAACGCGTTTATTGAAGATAACGAATATCAAACTCACTTGTCTGGACTGTGTTTAGATATGATATAGAGAATTTGCCGGTAATGCTACAGCTAACTCTTCAGTTCATCTTTGCTTCTAACCATTCTTGCAGATTTTTGTTTGAAGAACACAACACGTGCGAATAGAGACAGCGTATTTCTTAACATATAAATTGCCTTTCGCAGGAAAAGGACGGGAGAGAATTTCTAGTTACCAACAAAGTTCAGAAGAACGTTTTGCCTGAATATCTACCCAAAAAATATCATTCATATGAGATGGCAATTTAAAGATAAGTTTTAAAAACAAATTTCAATCATGTAGCAATATTCAACTTAAAACTAAAAGGTCTTCATAAATCAGAGTTTGTTGAATGAATGTAGGATATGTTAAAATTCAATGTTTTTTTTACATTAGTAATTATAATCTTCAGTGTAAATGCATGACATTATGTTGTATACCGTGGCAACTTTGCCTTTTTCAGCAAGATGGATTCTAAGTAAAGGCAGCTAACTTTTAAATTCGGTGTTACTGCTCTCAATAGATTAACAACAAAAAATCACTAATAATCACACTAGTCATGAAGAGAAAAAGCAAATACTTAACAAAAGACGTCAAAACGCTGAACAGAATTTGACAAAAATCGAGCTGAAGTTGTCGCCCTGCCCCTTTTATTTTTATTTTTTTCTAAAATGAGACAGACACCAAGAGTTATGTATTTATTTATGAGAAATAATCTCCGGGGATGGCCGCCTCCGACAACAATAACGGGTCTGTAAGTGAACAATGAATTATGTATGTGCCAATATCCTCTTTTTACGTGATCAATAGTCGCTGTTGAAGGCGGCCTAACACGAACGACCATTCAAATGAATGATGGATCATTTGACCATTTGCTCTCTCTTTTTCCCCGCTGCAGATGGGCCAAATACTCTAATACCCGCTTCTTTGATGTGTATTTTTCGCCGGTTATGGTGGGCCATTTCGGAAAGTGCCGCTATTCTATGGGTATCACATGAAAAATAGGAAGCGCTCACGCGCCATCATTACGCGCATAAAGCCAGCCAGAATTCCCGTCGAAACCAACAATTTCATTTTCTATTACGGACGAGTGCTGTGTGTTTCTGGTTTTAAATGTAGGAATTTTGGATGTATTTGTGAAATCTGATCTTGTTAGGATTCGTGGGGACTCCATAGTTTGGCTGTGCTAGCTAAATCCTCTCCTCTCTCTGCTGTCTCTCTCTCTCTCTCTCTCTCTCTCTCTCTCTCTCTCTCTCTCTCTCTCTCTCTGTACGGGCCATTTACTGTCCTTTGTGCTACTTTGTTAGAAAATTATATCATTACTTTAATATTTAAACCCTATGCTTTGGATGAAACTCTCTCTCTCTCTCTCTCTCTCTCTCTCTCTCTCTCTCTCTCTCTCTCTCTCTCTCTCTCTCTCTTTATTACAGGCCATTTATATCCTTTATGCTACTTTAGTTGAAAATTATATATTGTTTAATATTTAAACCCTATGGCTTTGGATAAAGCAACTCTCCTCTCTCTCTCTCTCTCTCTCTCTCTCTCTCTCTCTCTCTCTCTCTCTCTCTCTCTCTTGGATGATGGTTTGTTACAGGCCATCTATCCCCTGTATCACTATGGTTAGAAAATTATATCAATTGCTGTGTATAAACCTTTAGCTGGATAAAACTCTCTCTCTCTCTCTCTCTCTCTCTCTCTCTCTCTCTCTCTCTCTCTCTCTCTCTCTCTCTCTCTCTTGGATGCTGGTTTGTTACAGGCCATCTATATCCTGTATACTACTTTAGTTGAAAATCATATCATTACTTTAATCTTTAAACCCTCTGCGCTTTGGATAAAAACGCTCTCTCTCTCTCTCTCTCTCTCTCTCTCTCTCTCTCTCTCTCTCTCTCTCTCTCTCTCTCTCTCTCTCTCTCTGCAAGTCTGTTCAAAAAATTTCGTTTTACTAAGTCCTACTGCCAAAACCTTACCCCTCTATTAATTTTTGTACGTGTTTATTTATCTGTTTGTTGCCAGCAACTGTGATTTAGACCCTCCCGTCCAACGAATTTATTAAAAAGCTCTCTTCTCTGGAAAGATTTTATACTTTTTACATAATGGTAGTAAGCTATAAGCTTCCCAAAAGGCCTAGCTATTGAGATTATCGTTGCTTTGCATCTGTTGTGTGACTCATGATACGTAATCCTCAAAAAAAACATAGTACTCTAGTGTTTTCTCTTACACATTTCCTCGGTTTTCAAGTATCAGGTATACGGATGGGTTTTTTCGTTATACCATGATTAGCTTTAATAAAAATAATTATACCAAATGGAACAAATTACCTTGTGCAAATAGTGAATTTAAACTTACCCGACTATTTAACTATTTTATCCTATGTATTACTTGCGGGGTAATGTTCACAGAAGAAGGGTAAATGCGGATATAAAAACAATAGGTGGTGGTTTTGTATGTGGGGCAAATAATTTCGTGGCACAATGGATGGTCGTACTTCAGTTTTCAGAACCACATTTCAACATTCATCTTCTCCGGTTAACGTGAGTGATATGTAACCATATATACATTCTTTTTGTTGATTTTGTTTTCCTTATTTTCTTTCAGTATGTAAAAGCCAGATATAAAAGCTAAATATATTTTATAAGCTAGAAAACCATGGCTTGTGAACATTAAAAGACAGTTACTTAGTAAATTATCGTGAAACTGGCTCGTAGAAAAATATTTAAAAAAATAAATGGTAATTAAAATGTTTGTAAACATATCTTTTTTCAAAAATCACGTTCTATTGTATATAAAGGAAAACTGATATAGCTATCCATTCACAGATGTAAAAGACTTGAAGGAGATGAAGATTAAAACAAAAGAAAAACTGAATGTAAAATTTAAATCTGGCAAGGCACGTTGGATGGTGAGCGTCTGTCTTTATTAAGCCGTTTATTCTGCTTAGCGAATCCGGGATGAACCTTCACAAAGGCCATTCATACTCTGGCAAAGGCAGTGGCAATGGAGACAAACACAGTCAGTCCATTGCCTTATTGTTGTTAGCTCTCTCTCTCTCTCTCTCTCTCTCTCTCTCTCTCTCTCTCTCTCTCTCTCTCTTATTATTTTAGTTTTCTGTAAAAGAAAACTATTGAGATGGCTATTTGTCTGTCCGTCCTCACTTATTCTACCCACCCTCAGATCTTAATAACTATTGAGTTAGCTCTTCGTTGGGCGAGTTAGTAGAGCTTTGGCCTAGCACTCGGTAGGGCCGAGTTCAGTCTCCGGCCGGCTGGTGAAGAGTTAGAGGTTTTATTTCTGAAGTGATGAAAATTCATTTCTCGCTATAATGGTTCAGATTTAATAAGCTGTAGGTCCCGTTGCTAAGTAACCAGTTGGTTTCTTAGCCACGTAAAATAAGTCTAATCCTTCGGGCCCAGCCCTAGGAGGCTGTTAATCAGCTCAGTGGTCTAGTAAAACTAAGTATACTGAACTTAAGAGGGCCCCAAATTGGTACTTAGAAATTTGGTGGTATATTGATCATCACCCTCCAATCTGGAAATATACCAGAATGCGGCCCTCTAGCCTCAGTAGTTTTTATTTTATTTAAGTTAAAGTTAGCCATAATCGTGCGTCTGGCAACGATATAAACTAGTACCACCGGGCGTGGTTAAAAGTTTCGTGGTGCGGCTCCATAGCGTTATACTACAGGACAGTCGAAAGATGGGGTCTATTTTCGGTGGTTTGTTTCGCCACTATACAGAAAACTCAGTGCCATGAAAAAAACTTCAGCGCATTTTTAAATTTTTTTTAGTTCCCTCAATAATACGAGTTTGTTTCTGCCGCCTGATATTGGTCGATTGCTGTACAAAAAAAAAAAGTAATTCGATGTGATGACTAAATTATCATGTATGAAAATTTCCGCTAAATTGTACATGACTGACTGCGAAGACATAGCAAAAGCGCCAAGAGGAATAGATTTTAGAGGGTAAAGCAAACTTCATTTTGATTTCGATACGCAAATGCGAAATCGAGTAATAATTCGCTCTACATTAAAGAACCCCATCGAGGAATCAATCAACAATTTCAAATAGATCACAACAAAATACCAAATAAATAGGAGGGTTAGATTCTGTAGAGCAAACGCATTCCGTTTAATTCAGGTTTGTGAATGGAAAATTAATTAGAAATCAAATTTAGAGTAAACAACGCTGCCATGAAACGACTCGGCAACTCCAAAGGCTTCACGAGAAAATAACAAATGACCTGATTGGAGGATGTATATTGCCTGAGAGTCAAATGCACATTAATATTAGCTTGTCATTTCACTGCGTTTATAGAAGATATATGTAAGTAAATCGATTAACAATGATTTGCGGTTTTTCCACGGATTAATAAATTATATATTATGATATGATATGAGTGACGGGTTTTATGTTTTGGTAGGGATAAATAAGACCATTTTGTTATTTACAAAATATTGCGGCTCTGTCGCGTACCGTCAGCATAACGATAGTGCTGTCTCCCTTCGAAAAAACTGGCATCCAGTTAATTACCAGCATTGTAGAACGGGAAATTCCATCCCGAAGCTGCTACATACACAAATCAAATGTTCATATATATATATATATATATATATATATATATATATATATATATATATATGTGTGTGTGTGTGTGTGTGTGTGTGTGTGTGTGTGTGTGTTTTTTATGTATATATATATATATATATATATATATATATATATATATATATATATATATATATATATATATATATATATATATATATATATATATAATATTTTTCAATATTTAGAAAATTCGTCCCTCAGTCCGTTAGCTAAATAAATCAAGTTTCATGGCGGCTGGGAGGCCCCATAGGGGAACAGATGTAGGCGTCCCTAACCCCAACATCTTATGATATTGGGGACGAAAACAAATTCCAGGCACAAGGGCCAGTCAGGATAGTAATTGGGCTGCTAGGCTGACCCATAGTTAATCTTAACTATAAGACCTACTTCCTTTCGACTTTTGTACTGGTTGATATTGCTTCTTCCAGATCTATCATTGTCCTGTGCCCGCCAGTTGGATTGAACGGGGCATCTCGGTGACCTTTCCCGCTCTCATTCCGTTCCAGACCTCTGTAGCGCAAGATCGCTTGAAACTTAACAGCGCTAAGCTGGTGCTGTTCTGTCCTCTTACCACTGGCCACGTGTCGGACTTCTGCGGCCTGAATCCATCTTTTTCAAGAGAGCGCCATGCACAGATGCAATAAGAATCCTGTTATCTGGCTCTTCGAAATCTTCCCCTGCCCTTGCAAAACAAGCCTTAGAAGACTCATTTCCATCTTGCCACGTGCAAGAATCTTCTGTAGAAGCCGTCCACAAGGGCCACGTGCCAGGCCTCTCACCGTCATCGTTGTGCTAATGTAAAATAATTTATCAGCCAGTCTTAAGCAGTTTATAAGATTCGTGTTAACCTTTATTTATTGGTAACTGCAATTACACCTTTTATTGCACATTACATGTGCCTTGATGGCTGGACTGCCAGCCTATCCATATTAATTTCTAGTTGCAATATTTGTAAATAAAGTAATTTAATCTAACGACTGGTATGAAAAGGCGACCTTCCCATTTTCTTTAAGTAGATATAATTTCAAGGTTAGTCATACTATTAACTACAATTATTGCTTATGTTTTGAGCTCTAGGTGTTGGCCCCTAAGGCAAATTACATTCAAATTTCAATTTAACTCTTCCAACCGGACTCATAACTTAAAAAAAAATTATGTATATATATATATATATATATATATATGTGTGTGTGTGTGTGTGTGTGTGTGTGTGTGTGTTTATATATATATATATATATATATATATATATATATATATATATATATATATATATATATATATATTTTTTTTTTCCACATACCGATTAAACTCAGTTTACTTACAAATTTACCTTTTCTTGCCGAAAGCACCATCCTTTGGAATATTCAACATTTATTATCGCGATCACATATTGTCATAATCAGAAATTTCGATTATTCCGTGCAACGTCTTAATTTAAACGCCCCCCCGATATCTGCCATCACCTCACTGCCTCTTCCTATTAGAAAAGGCAGTGGAGGAGAACAACATCCCCAGTAGGATGACTTCGAACGTAATCCTATCAGGAAACATCCTGGAGGCAGACATCCCTTCGAGACAGCAAAGAATGTAATCCTTGTTTGTGGGACAAAGGATCAGAAGAATTTTCCCTGCGCAACTGGAGAAAAATCTCACAGCTTTGCATTTTGAGGCTTGCATCTTGCCGTACATAGGCTCTAACCCTTAGTAACCAGTTAGAACCGTTCATGTAGAGGAAACTCTAAAAATAACGTGAAGGAATCTTATTTTCCCCATTTTATTTAAAGTTGCCTTGTTGAGAAGTATATTTTTTGAATTCACAGTGCCAGCAAATATCTCTTTAAACGTATCGGTAGGATAATGTTGGTGTTAACACGTCTCAAAACTATTATGTTTGAATGACTATGAGAAGAATTGTATGAAGTTGTTTTCAAATAAAAGTGACATACATTTGACGCCTGATTTCTTAACATTAATCAGTGACGTATTGCTCACTGGTAAACTGAGAGACTGTTTACACTTTGGGCTCTCACTAAAAATTTTGGGTATAAATTTCTGTTCCTTAAAGTGAACAGTATAGAAAGAAAAATAACAGTAATAATAAATATTATGAATATCAGTTCTCATCGACAGAACAAGACGATTTTCCTAGAATTATAATTTCAGGCAGAATAATAGATGCCATTTAACAAGAGGATCGATGAAATGAGCCTCTGTGCTTAAGCAATCAAAATGGTTATTTGTGGAAGAGCCTTGATAAGCTTTTCAAAGTGATATGTTGCTAAAACATTTTCTGAGCTTCGTTTCTGAGATATAAAAGGATTCTGAGTTATTTTAAGATGGAAGGAGAATGGAAAGGTGGACAGATCATTTCACGTTTTGTGTTAATGACTGGTTAGACGAGGCCACGATTTATGCTTTTGAAGCAATTAGGAAAAATATCAGTGTAAAGCAAACGATATTGACAATAAAATAAAATCAGATTTTTATTTTAAACATACATCGTCCGTGCACAAACAAACATACATACATATATATATATATATATATATATATATATATATATATATATATATATATATATATATATATATATATATATATATATATATATATATTATATATATATATATATATATATATATATGTATATATATATATATTTTCTTATATATATAATCACATCTATTACCAATATATTTAATTATATATATATATATATATATATATATATATATATATATATATATATATATATATATATATATATATATATATATATATATATATATACATATATATATATACAGTAAATATATATATATGAAAACCATTAGGAATAATAATGTTATATATTTCGTTTTTTTATTTTAGTTATGCATTCTTTGAGATATTCTGGGCAAAGGTAAATGTGAAACAGTGCCTACATATTCAGCGAGTCAGTGCTGACGAAGGCCCGTCGTCAGTACTGGCTTTCCATGGAGACAAAGGGCATCGTACCCTGGGTGATGTTCTGGCCATGTCACCTGAAGTCTTCAAGTTCCGATAGGCCGTTTAGTTTGTTCACGGGTTCGCTCGCATGGGCGTGTCACAGGAAGTTTGAATTTTCCATTTCGAGTGCAGGCTAGAAATTCGGATCTTGATTTTCTTGTGATAAGATCCGCTT
The DNA here is from genome assembly GCF_040412425.1 of Macrobrachium rosenbergii. Lineage (NCBI taxonomy): Eukaryota > Metazoa > Arthropoda > Malacostraca > Decapoda > Palaemonidae > Macrobrachium > Macrobrachium rosenbergii. The sequence continues at coordinate 30,009,425 of NC_089795.1, forward strand.
CGCTGGAAGACTTTGTGTTCTGCCTGAGGTGAGCTGAGACTTTGTTTTTCAAAAACCTGCTTTGAATATCTTTTTCCCCATTTATTTTCATTTGCTATGTCTCTTTGATTTTTATTGATTTTCCTGTATATATATATATATATATATATATATATATATATATATATATATATATATATATATATATATATATATATATATATATATATATATATATATATATATATATATATATATAAATGTATATATATATATAAATGTATATATATGTATGTATGTATGTATGTATGTATGTATGTATGTATTGGTAATAGATGTGACTTACATATAGGTGAAGAAGGGGAATGGGAAAGCTCCATTAAAAACCTGTTTTGTCTCAGTTGCCTTAAACAATAAATTAGATACCTGAATAGTGACGACGAATATGGTGGTCGTAAACAAGATTTAAATGGCCATAAGTCTAGTAAATTCGTCCCAGAAGACTTGTTGAGAATTGTAAGGCTAACTCCTTCTGACCCCACCCCCCCAATGGTAAAATACTTGTGAATAAGGTATTTGTAGTCTTCAGTAATTTTCACCTTGTATTCTCATGATGGTAATTTTCTTATTGCTTAAGAAGCAAAGTCCACCTGTGGACTTCAATAATATTCTCCTTGTATTCTTATGATGGTAGTTTTCTTATTGGTTAAGAAGCAAACTCCACCACCACAATTGATTTTGATGAAGAAGGCGCGTAGGGAGTATATTATGAAAAGAATTGTTACGCTGTTCCATGTGATACTTAAAAAAAATACAGGATCTGAAAACGTGGTTCTGAAAAAACAGATCTGCAATCTCCCATGGAGAAACTGGTATGATTAAAAGGAAATATAATACATATATCGAAAAAATGTTCACAACTCCCGAAGGAAATGGTCGATTGTTGGCTTCAGGAATAAGTCTCCTGTTGCCAGAGAGAAATGCGATCGGTAGAAAGCTGTTGCAGTGAGATATTTCAACGAAGAAGAGATTGAATGGCATGGAAAATAGATCCCAGAAAAGAAATAATTTAGCATGATGAAGTATTTGTCCATGATGTCGTGAAAAAAAAAAATGGGAATTCCAATGAGGGAGAATCAAAGCATTTGTCGTTTTCTTTTTGCAAATTAAACCCAGATTTTATATATGAGATAAATTGTTCAGCAATGCCCCCAAAGAGGACATTAACTGCTTCTGGAAAAGAAGTCAGCGAAGCAGAAAACGAATACAAACTCTAAAAATATATCATTACAAAATTGCAAAGCAGCCATGGGAAAAGAACACCACTTGAAAATGTAATTTGGCGGAGTTCAAATTCTGGAAGAAAGAAAATCTGGAAGACATCTCGAGACTTTTGATGTCAGAAATACCCAGGATGCTCCGCTCTGTATCACTCGCCTCTTCTCCATTGCCAAGTGTAATCTCGAAATTACATTCCTGATTCTCTTTTCTGTTGCTCCTCAAACTACATTATATATATATATATATATATATATATATATATATATATATATATATATATATATATATATATATATATATATATATATATATATATATATATATATATATATATATATATATATTGATATATATATATATATATATATATATATATATATATATATATATATATATATATATATATATATATATATATATATATATATATAATATATATATATACAGGGTGTTTCTGAAATTAGAGGCCCCCCTCTACAGAATAAACTAAAATTGATATGGACAAAAACAAAAGTAATTCAGAACAGGTATTTATTTAAGTTTCTCTCTGAGTATTTAATATTTTGTGTGGCTTCCATCTGCCTGTACCACAGCCTGCATTCTTGAGGGATATGATTTCAGCAAATTGCAAAAAAGCTGAGACTAAAACTCCATTTCCCTGAGCACTTCAATCACCTCTCTTCGCAGGTCGTCGAGGCTTGGTATACCATCATAGTTCACTGTGCACGCTTCAGCATGATCCTTTAAGATACTACCAATGTTTTCACACACATTAAGGTCATAGGAGCTACCTGGAAATTCACTTGACAAGAAGAAATCGATACCACTGTTTTGAAGCAGCTCATGTGTCTGAAGAGCATTGAAGCATGGTGCCTTATCATGCAAAAATGTGATTTCTTCAACAGATAACACATTTTTAGTATCTTTGAGGAAAGGAAATACACCACCAGTAAGAACAGTTTCTCTTGGTTGTGAAACAGAGAAAAATTCCCAAACATTCAGGAAACTTCACAATTGGTGATAGCGCACGTCATTGCTGATATCATCCAACTTTGCAGCCCAAATGATGTCATTTTTATGGTTTGGCTTCCTGACTGTGTTAATGAAGAATTCATCTGATGCGGCAACATGGAGAAAGTCGGCTTCATCCCAATCTTTAAGAAATGAACCACAAAACCATGCACCGTCTTCTCTCTGTTGCTGATTGATGTTGGGCTTGCTGATAACATGAAATGGATTGATACCAGATTTTTTCAACTCACGATATACAGCACAATAACTTCTCTTCTTTCCCCTTTTTGTTTCTAGTTCAAGCGCCAATTTACGTAAAGACTTTCTTGGTCTACCCACTGCCTCAGCTATGATGTCTTTTGACTCCTGAGAAAGGACTTCACGCCTTACAAGATTCTCACTCTTTTGGCAATGACAGTCATATGGATTTTTGTTCCAGTTTCTTTTAACAAAGGATTCATCTCTTTTATTGTATTTAGCTATCCAGGAATGTGAAATGAAGGATGCGCCAGGATCCCTGGTCTCTTTGAAGGTTATAGCCCGGATTCTGTCAATCCATCTGACTTCCTCCGAGTTGTTATCCATGATTGTATCAAACTCCGTCACTCAGTCTGAAAATACAAGAAATGTAAAATGAAAAATAGCTTAATAGAAACTTAAAATAATATACTTGGAGAGGGGCTATATCAGAAAACTTCATAACTTTCCATTTGCTCTGTGGAGGGGGGGGCCTCTAATTTCGAAACACCTGGTATATATATATATATATATATATATATATATATATATATATATATATGTGTGTGTGTGTGTGTGTGTGTGTGTGTATATGTGCGCGTGTATACATATATGTACACATATATATATACATATATATACATATAATATATATATATATATATATATATATATATATATATATATATATATATATATATATATGTATGTGTATATGTACTGTATATGTACTGTATGTATAAAACCAGGCCATGGAAATGTGCCTGAACCTGGTCTAAGGTTAGCTACTTAAAACACAAATAATGACATAAATTGATTATCTTCCGTTTGCACAACAATTCTCGAACTGTTGTTGCGTCAGTTATATGCATTATATTTGTTTAACAGAAATTTTGCAGAAGCCAACTGTTTAAACAAAGTTTATTATTATTATTATTATTATTATTATTATTATTATTATTATTATTATTATTATTATTATTATTACCTGAAGAGGGAAAAGTAAAACTAAACAAACTCCCTTTATATGAAAACAATAGAAAAGAAAGTTAAAGTAAGCAAAACGTAATAAGGAGTAACCAATAAAAGATAGATTTAAAAAGCATAAGAAAGGCCACACTTGACACAGTTTAGCCTTCAGGGATCGAAAATACAACGAAACGTCTTCAGAAAACTATGCCAGTCCAAGAATCGAACTGAAATATTATATTTACTGTACCTTGACACCTGAAGCGAGGTGAACTTTAGTTTTATCAGCGAGGACTTAGTTTTCATCACTGCTCCTGTAAATTGCTAAAAACTGGTTTCTACTTTTAATCGTCTGTGTCAGTCGCCGAAAGGTAACTGAATATTTGGCAGTGCTTTAAGTCTTTACTATTTTTCTCTAAACTCTTTCGTCTGTTTTCGAGGATAAATTGTTAAAATGACTTCAGTTTAGCGCTTAACTCCTTCCGTATATTTACACGTGAAGAGAGAGAGAGAGAGAGAGAGAGAGAGAGAGAGAGAGAGAGAGAGAGAGAGAGAGAGAGTCTTAGTTTGTGAGCATTCACTTAAGAACATTAGTATCTTAGGGTATGGAAAGGGAGACAGGCAGACATACAGTCAAAGACTAGCATAACATAACCCACGTTTTTTTTTTTTATTAACAATAAGAGGATTTATGAAAATTACTGAAATTCAGGATACTTTTCTATCAAAGGGACAGCATGGGAAAAAGAGTTTGACATTCAAATTTGAGGAAATTAGAAACCAACGAAGTAGCTTGTAAGTAAAACAAGTAAAAAATCGGCGCAATCGAGTTTTCTGTACAGCGTATAATCAAGGCCACCGAAAATAGGTCTATCTTTCAGTGGTCTCGGTATAATGCTGTATGAAGTGGGGCCCATGAAACTTTAACCACGGCCCGGTGATGGCCTGTCCTATATCGTTGCCAGAAGCACGATTATGGCTAAATTTAACCTTAAATAAAATAAAAACTACTGAGGCTAGAGGGCTGCAATTTGTTATGTTTGAAGACTGGAGGGTAGTTTTTAAGATCTGAGGGCGGACAGAAAAAGTGCGTACGGACAGACAGAGCCAGCACAATAATTTTCTTTTACAGAAAACTAAAACCTGCCGACTTAGTGAAAGAAATACGAAAATAAAGAATACAAACTGCGAAAGGCAAAGGCCTAACCGTATACAGTTAGGCCATATAAAGTGTATACTAATATTATTATTATTATTATTATTATCATTATTATTATTATTAGCGAGGGGACCTTCCCTAAGGGCAGCAGCATTGAAAATAATGGCTGTTTCTACGACATTCAATTTATATAGTCTTAGCTATTCTTCTTATCTTCTTTTCATTAGCGTAGCTGGTGTTACAAGTTTCCAAAGAACATAAAAGTTTTCTTCTTATTTCAGTTTTATTACCTCTGACGTTTCAAACGCCCTCTGGCGATTATTTTCAAAGAGTGAATCGATTGACACGGAAGTTACATGGGTATATATAGCAAGCGGGTTTGAGTGGGTGGGTGTACAGTTGACAGGTCGGTTATTAAGCTGTATTTTGGTTGGTCACGGGTTGGTGATGAAATCGGTCCCGGAGGCGTTGAGATCTTCTAGGCCTAATCGATGTTTGTGGTTGGGGGTAGGCGTTGGCTCCAGCTTGTTTTATTCGTTATTAACTCATCCTAGGGGAAACCATGTCAGCACTGACAAATGTAGTCATCTAAAATCAAATATATTTTTATGCGTCAAGGTTCCGTTGCATCATGCTACGAAGGCCATAAGTTTCTTCACTTAGGATATTCATGAAAATCCGATCCTCACTTATCGAATAAATAACCAAGATTTTTAATGTATCACAGGTCTCATCCGATACCAGAAGTTTCCGTCTGGTTACCCCATATCCCAGGCCATTTTTATTTTACATGCATTCTTGATGTTAAACCATTATTCATTGACTCTGTTCCTCATCACGCGCGATTTCTGGAACAACAAATCTATTCCGATATGCAGTCGCAAATACCACTCGATGTCCATCTTTAAGTAGCTTTACTGAATTAAGCCGAGGTACTCTGTCGACTTTATTGTTGGGTGCTTTCAATTTCAGCTTTAGTGTGGCAGTGATAAGCTTGTGATCAATGAAGACTTCGACTCCTTTGTAGTTCCAAGGGTTCTCCAGTGTTCTATTTCTCTCTCGATTAATTGACTGTGTGAGCTATTTGGTTTCTATGACTGCCACATGAAGAAGATCAAGTGTATTAATGAACGTACATTTGTTTGAGAAAGAGAGGACACTGAGGAATGCTTGGAACTACGGAGGAGCCTATGTCTGAAGTGATAACCAACTTGTCATTGCCACACCAAAGCTGAAATTAAAAGTACCCAACAATAAAGTCGACAGAATGCCTCGGTTTAACACGGTAAAGCTACTTAAAGATGGGCATCGAGAGGCTTTGCAATTGAATGTCGGAACAGATTTATTAAAGAAATCGTATGTGATAAGGATCAGACAAGCAATGGATAATGTTTTAACATGAAGGATGTATGGCAAAAAAAATGACCTGGTATATGGGGTACCAGACGGAAACCTTTCGCATCGGATGAGACCTGGATACAATAAATATTTCGTTTAGTTATTCTCCTGATTACCAAATTATTTGCATCACAAAAACTAATAAATTGCATACCCATTTTTGCTTGTAGTGTCTATCATTATTGTTCCTATTAGCTTTTGCCGTCATATCACCAACATTATTTTTCATATTTCTTTCTATTATTTCATCTTTGGCGTCTGCAGTTCTGTACAAACTTCATAATATATTACTCAATTTGCATTTTTATTACTTTTATTTAAATTTTACCAGTCTCCAACTTCATCGGGAACTGTGCATTCTCATCTCAACAAGAAATTAAATTTTCATCAAAATTAAAGAGACATTTCGTTTTCTTTCTTTATTTTGTGAACCAGTTGGGAGAAGCTCTTTTAAAAAAAGACTAAAGCATAACTAAAAATATAAAAAAAAAGAAAAAAATCCTGCGACAAAAACTGTTTCTTTTGGAGGAAATTCTCGTATGTCGGAGAAATCCCACATTTGCATATAAGTCCAAAGTGTTTTTTTGTTTTCGTTTTCTTTCTTTATTGTTGGTATTCATCGTCACACTTCGAGACTTCAGATGGCACTAACAGGTCTCCTTCTGGCCTCTTCTGACTCCTGCCCCGGAGATAAAAATGGAATATGCCTACCGGCAAATTGGATTCCTCAAGGAGGCTAGTGTGATATATATATATATATATATATATATATATATATATATATATATATATATATATATATATATATATATATATATATATATATATAATATATATATATATATATATATATATATATATATATATATATATATATATATATATATATATATATATATATATATATATATATATATATATATATATATATATGTATATGTGTGTGCACTTCTATATACATGTACAGTATATATACATAATGTATGTATATTATATATAATTATACATATACATACATACATATACAGAACTAACCAACGTACAGCACGTGTTTCACAGAAATAAATTTCTGGTTTACTTCGGGATCGAACCCTGATCTCTCAAATGAAAGGCCGGGGCGTTGCCAACTAACCCACACAAATCATGAAACAAGTTAGAACCTACGTATTTCTGTACCTTAGGTTTTTCCTGGCCAGGCTACCGGCTAACTTACCAGCTCGTTTTGCCCAACTTCCCGACCCACCAGTGACCCAACTGGGAGCATTTCATTCGAATTGCCCCTTCAGCGTGATTATGACGGAACTAATCACCACATGAAAACGATGTGAGTCAGAAATTTGCCGCTTTCCTTATCCCTTTTTGTCATTCAGTCCTCAACTTTTAGTCTAGCAGGTGCTTTTTCTGAACTGTCTTGCTTTAATGTATATTTATATAGCATGTTGAGACTCTTGAGGTCGTTAGTTTTATTGCATGTATTTTAATTTGTATATTTTCTCTTTTAGCCTTGATGATGTAACACCCTGTCCTGATATATGTTGTGGCCAGCTTTGCCAACAACTTCTGTTCTATATATATATATATATATATATATATATATATATATATATATATATATATATATATATATATATATATATACATATACATATACATATACATACACACACACACACACATATATATATATATATATATATATATATATATATATATATATATATATATAATGACACATATACATACACTTTCTGGAATCATTCTGCAGCTCCATGAGAGCCAACGATTTTAATTAGTGACCATATTGAACTAACTTACAGCAATAAACTTCTTGGAGAATGATGGCCAGAGAATCCATTACCTTTATTAAATCAGTTTTCAACCCGGTTGGGATTCGTGACAAACTATTAATTAATACGTATATAATTCACCACTTAGTCAGCATTGGTAAAATAGAGTTTAGTGAAAAGCCCCATAAACGTTTCAGCTCGTCGCGGAATCGAATGTTTCGATGGATACCGGGACATAATGAAAATGACTCTATAATCTGGCAACGATTTGTGTTTACAAGTCTTCCAATGAGGAGTCCAGCACCAACGTCATGTACAACACGTACCAAATCTTTGCATGAACAGACACAGACCGGAAACTTGAAAGAGAGAGAGAGAGAGAGAGAGAGAGAGAGAGAGAGAGAGAGAGAGAGAGAGAGATGAGATGTCTGAATGAGTGGAGGAGGCGAGGGAGGTTTTCAAAGCTGAATAGCAGATTCGTGACTTCACACAGGCCAAAGTACTGGAAAAAAATGAAATACTCATACTCAACCATCTCTTTATTTTTTCCAAGATTTCGTAGGCGAGTTTGGAGAAATAAATGGATTAAAATATATTTTAAGTTATTCTTTTTACAAGATTCGTTATGTTCTGTGCAGTTTTTGGGCAGTCAGCTTAATCAAAAACATATCTAGTCTATTTGATGGAAAATGGTAAAAAAACATTTATTGTATCAAAGAATTCTTTAGAATTTTCAGTGTTTATTTTATACATATTACATATACTAATCGTCCTCTGTGATTATTAACAAATCTACTTTATGAAAAAAAGAGCAATGTATATAGGTATCACATCTCAGAATGTTTCTCTGTATATCTTTTAAGGAGAATTGTGTTACTTAAATACTATATGTCACAAAACCGACTGACGTTTCACTTATAAATTTGTAAAATTAGATTAATGTAGGCTTTGTTTTAAATGATTTGTAAAATTAGATTATGGTAGGCTTTGTTTTAAATAAGCATTCTTTATTAAAGAAAAATTATTGGAGAATGTATGAATCCATACTACGCAGTTTTTGTGCATTTAATAATTCAGATTACCTGTAGGTGAACATAAAAAACAAAAAGACGGCAGTTCCAGAAGTTTCTGAAATGATCTCATTAATAATTTGCTCCTTTGATTAGTCTAGTTCTGCAATGAATAGAATATCTATTAATACAATATATTTCCTTAAATACAGTATGTTTCTCTACTTTTCATTAATAAGACTTTAAAATAATAAGAATTATTATATGCATGTATTTACGTGTTTGTTGATAAATTTTCATTTTTTTATACGTTTTTATGTACTCTTTTCACTTTTTTTATTCTAATGGGGGCTGTACTGTGTGTGGAAACATGTTCGACAAATTCATGATCTTCGAGCTGTTCCAAGCGAGTACTTGCACTTTCAGTCTTAAGTATTATAACAAACATATCAGATAATAAAATGTTAATTTTTTTATTAAAGTATTGAAGAAAACTTCAAGGGGGCAACACAATTCCCATTAAACCCACGACAAAAAAAATACTAGAGGAATCCACCTCGTGAACGTAAGTTGCAATAGTTTTTTTTTTTCATTATTATTTTTACATTTTACAAGAATTCCGTCTTTTCGTCGTTAATATAATCATGCTAGTGTTCCACTATTCTCTCTCTCTCTCTCTCTCTCTCTCTCTCTCTCTCTCTCTCTCTCTCTCTCTCTCTCTCTCTCTGGACATTGTTTTTGAGAGCCTACTTCAGAAGACACCTCCTTCAAAGCTGCATTATTCGTGTCAAGACTCTTCATTCACACTCCAACTGCAATGAGAAGATGAAGTCCACTGTCGCTTTAGCTACTCTTCCTCTACTTGAGGCTCAATGCTCGGCAATTATTATCAGTTTTTTTTTTTTTTTTGGTGGGGGTGGGAGGGGTGGAGGAGGAATGCAGGTTGGTGGACTGGGGTTGGTAAGACCAGGGTGACATGTTGTTTCTTGGGAAATTCCAATCCTTTTTTGGTCATGGAGATCGAGAGAAAGAATATTGAATATCTTGCTTATTCAAGATAACTGTTAAATGAGCAGGGGATGAGCACATTCTATTCAAACAACAAAGATTTGTCTTTTCTCTCAAAAAAGAGTAATTTTTCGCCAGCAAAAAAAGTAAATGACTCTCAGTCACGCATAAAAGGAGTGAATAATAATTTTCATCGGTGTCAAAGAGAAAAAATCGTATTTTTTGTTCCTGTTTTACCTCACTGTGTCTTGTCTGTCAGTCTCGGCCTGATATATGAAACAAAATGAACGTATGAAATGCAGCGAATATTCTGGCAGCAGTCTCTCATCGCATTCTCGAACCATCCGTCTCTTCTTTCAGTGATGAGGTTTTTTTTCGTTACTGCCTATCAGTTAATACCAGCATTGTCTTCGTTTCTTTTACACCACTTGAAAGGAAGAGAAAGTTTGAGTAATTTGCCGCTTTGCTTTTAACTATATCCGATTTCTAATTTTTGTATCAGTGACCTTTTACTTACGTTTATCTGCCTAAGCATGCTATGCCTGCCTTTTACATTATTATGCGATGTTAAACGGATATTTTTCCGACAGCCACCAGAAGACGGTTGCTGTAAATTTCACAGTCAGGAGTGAAAAATGTCAATATTCTCTTATTGATTGCAAGTAGTGAGTAAGGGAATGAATATGATTTACAAAGACGTATGAATAATTCGTTTTGGCGAATCAGAAATTAGACCAGTGTATTAATAGGAGTGAGGCAATAAACAGAAAACTAGATGAACTGAAAAATAAACCTTTATCATCACGATGAAATTGCCCAAAATGTAGATTCTTTTAAATTTCGCCTTTTTGTCACTTTTGTTTCCACATCAAGCTCCGCTGGACAAAATCAGCCACTTGCAAAAATGGTATAGTTCACTCATTAACTAATAACAAAGGTCATTTGGCTATAAAATGAGTCACTGGAATGTATTATGTACATTAAAATCTTCCACTCTATTTGCAACATGTCACGGTAATTTATGGTGATTGTTGTTGACTTTATTTGTCATGGGCGGAAAATTTTAATTTTAACGCGAATCCGTTGAAAAGATTTTTTTGATACAAGAATTCTCATCATTTAAACAGCAATGAAAACGTTTTTCACCTCAGTTTTAAAGGCTCGTCAGACAATTTTAATCACACTTCTTAACCAAGTCGGTGCTGGGAATGACTTGGACAACAAAAGATGCCATTTTAAGTCCAACCCACCCACCATCGCTCCCCGGCCTCCATCAAAAAATGAAATGGATAAAAAAATACAACGGCCGGTCGTCTTCATATATCATGTCGGAAGAATGGTGGAAGGAAAATGTGGGTAGAAGAGAGCAGTTGTAATTAGGGCTAATAACCGCATCTTGAGGAGAGTCATACAATAGACCTCTAGACTGTATTGTGTGCAATAATGGGTCACAGGAAGGCCCAGTTCCGTTAGAGAAAAAGAAGGAAAGACATTCATTATTTTGAGTGCTGAATGAAAGGATTATCAATCCACTGGCTACAAAGTATGAAATGTTATATCACTTGAGATACAGGCAGAATTGTGTTTCATGTGATAGCACACGAAACGATTTTGATAATTGTATGTGTTCACTTTTATTAAAGAAAGTTCCAGTTCCACATTTTCAGAATTTACGTAAAGAGATAACAGAAATTTTAGCGCTCATACAAATGAATTATGATTAATCTTCATAGCCATTGTTCTGCTCTTTCTTCATTTGTTGGCAATGTCAGTGAATCCGGTCGGAAACTATTTTGTCAGCATTTCAGGGATCAATTCTGCTGTAGATATTGGATGGGGTTCCTATAGCTACCATACTTTTTTAACAAAATACTATCTACGGCTCAGAATCGATACTTTATATTAGATTTTCTTTCGAGAACTTTTTCTGCACTGAAAGCGAGAGATACTAGATATATCAAGTCTCAATTTTAATTTTCCAAAACTACAAATCAAAATAAAAATTCTATCCAATAGTTTCCAAGCAAGATTAAAAGAGAAAGCTGAACGCTACTTGCCTTGAAGAATACGATCAAAGAATTTTCCCTGAAAGAAAAATAAGAGATTTTGAGAAAGATACAAATGCGTTTAGGACTAAGCCTTTTGATATGATCTATCTACAAGAAACTGAAAGATGGAAGAAAACTTAAAGCACGTCGTTTGAAACGTCGGGTTAAAAGACTGGGAAAGGTACAAACTGCATTTGTTTAAGGCCCAAGTTTTTGACATTATCAGTCTACAAGAAATTGAATCCAAAGAAAGATTCGTGTTTTCTTTTAAGTGAAACGATAAGAGACTTCGGAAAAGCTGCAAATTGCTTTAGAACTCAGACCTTTTGATGAAATAAATCTTCAAGAAGCCGAAAGAGAAAGCCCTTGTTTGAAGAAGGATTTTCTTTTCTTGGTGAGTTTGGGAAAGCATAGGTCTTCAAGAGATCTTAATTCTATTATATTCTAATCCTACTGTCTTTGTCGTTTTATATAGAATCACGAGCAAAAAAGTGATGAAATCACAAAAGGGGTAGTAAAGCCCAGCCACAAGAGACAGATATGGAGGTCAGGGGATACAGAGGAAGGGGTAGGGCTTAGGGCTTTACTCCGCAACCCGATAAATTATGACGAAAGCGAAAATTAGAAGTAGGGTCTTTTCTCAATCAGTATAGAAAGCGAGTGCTTTTGAAATGATCTTGTAATCGTACATATTCATTAATAAACGCGTACAGCTTAATTGAATACTTTTTTCCTAACGAAATAAATTAGGATAGATTTGAACCTCTTCTCCCCTGCGTCCGTTAGTTATTATTATTATTATTATTATTATTTTTTTTTTTTACTTTTGTATTTCCCTTTTTTGGAAGTCGAAGAAAGTCATGAACAGCATCCGTTTCTCAGACGAACTTTGACTTCAGCTCCGCTTTTCAGATTGCAGTCGGGACTTGATAGCGGATTTGACTTTGGAGATCGATAATGCATCGGATTAAGTATTGGTTTCGGTTAAAGGATATTGGACGAAAACGTGATTGCCGGTTGTCTCGCAAAATTCGGTTTTTAGCCGTCGCCTTGCAGCCATGTCATTTGACATCGGGGTAAACTTCGCTAATCGGTAAACGATATTTTATAGGGAAAGTGACACTTCTCATATTAGGATGCAGTCTTGGGCCCCGCCTGCAATTTATGGAGGGCGCAGTTGTAACTGAAATGGATATTTCGGATAAAATATTGGCTGTAATTAGCCTTCATACGATCTGTGCATTCAAAGTGATGAATGAAAAGGAAGTAAAAAGTAAAAGATTTTAACGAAATTTGATTATGTATGATAGTGATGATCATTTCTGTCCAACACAGATAATGAAGATTCATTCATGTTGGCAGAAAAATTGACTTTCTTTAGTGGTTCTAAATCTAACAGAATAGTAAAATCGAAAATAAGGAGAACAAAGGGAAAAAATCTATTGGATTACGCCATATTTGAGCAAATTTCAGAGACACTCACTCTACCGCTGTCTTTCAGAACTCGTTTGTTCTTTACATTTTTTTTTATGAAACACTCCCATATAAAGAACCACATCCGTTTTTAAATAATAAAGTTAACCGCTATTTGAAAATCTGAAAATTTTTTATAGTGCGTGTATTGAACATCGAAAATTTTAGCTGGGTAGAAAAATATGCTGCTTTTATGAATGTGGATATAACATTTAGAAATTTTAATACTTAATTTATATATTAATGCATCTCAAACCCTACCCATAATTTTCAAGAAAGCCTGATTTTTGGGAAAACATTTACAACTGCAAGGACTGTTAAGTTGTAGTATGTGGTCAAATGCTACTGGGTGGCTTGTGTATCTGCTAGAGTGGCGAATGTTCATCACAAAAGGTGGACTTGGCATATTCGCCATATTTCTCAAGGATTTCCGTTCGAATTTCAGTTTTGTTCCTTGATTTAAGATATATCAAAGTAATATTGATTACAAATTTTATAACTTTGGAAAATAAAGATATGAACGACATATATTAAACATGTATCTAGAGATCGCATTTTGTGATGGACCTTTGTTTATTTTGATAAGAGCTTGAGCAAACTTTCCCCTCGGCCCCAACGAAAAATCATTACTTGGAGGTAAGTTCTCTAGTGAAAGTTATCCTCACTAAATAAGTGGAAATAATCCGTTCTTTGACATGTAACTAATTCGAAAGCAAACTCATTTCGAAGAATTTTCCCAATTGAGTAACAAAGCGATAAGGGCGATTTTCTAAATAATGTATACCACTGAATTAAATTTATGCTTGCCCGGATAACATTACTGAATTACTTTTCAGTTTTGTCAGTTATTAGCTTACGCTATAGAAATTCCACTTGGTTCCCTCTGATTCCTGAGTAGATTACAACGGCTCGTCGTCTGCGTTGAATCCTATTTAAAAGTTAAATTTAACTTTATGTTACGAGATACTCTCTATATCGTTAATCACGTTATCATTTTCTTAGAAAGGTCATAAATTTATTAGAGCACACATCCACCAAGAAAAATTAACCAAGTTAGGTGTCGTCGTGAAAATATAGATACTGGATGTTTTTTCCTTTCAGAAATATTCTTTTTAGAATGCCATAGCTAAGCTCATTGTACCACCGGTAATTTGGCCTATTCACTAAAATTTTAAAAAAGGAATAAATTTGAAACGAATATATGGAGTTCCTTATATTGTCATCATTAAAAATTAATAAAGATGACCATTTCAGATGTAATCCGCAAGCAGAAAATCCCAGGCTATAACCTTTCAGTGAATCCGTACCATTTTGTAGACTCACCATCCACTTTCTGGCTTCGCACAGCGCATACGGCAGGGATCTGACACTGCAGAGCCCGTGCATAAATCAATTACCGTTGAAGTCTTTGCTTCAGTGACTGTGAAAGCCTTCCCCCCTTGGCCGGGAAGGCCTAACGCCACCTTAACACGCCTGGCGTGTGCAGCCTTTTGACTCAGTACTTGCAGACAAAGCCTTAGACCCCACGAACTGCCCTGCGGAATAGGAATGCTGAGGACTGCCGAGGACTATCCCTTTGGAGGGAGTAGGGCGGTAAGGAGAACTCGAACTACCTTCTAAAATAGGCAGGCTTAGGCTTTCCCCTCCAAGGAAGCAACAAAGAGAACTACAGAGATGTAGTTGATGCTTAGGCCTAAACGCCACAAGAGCCACACAGGATTGATGTTAAACACTCCGGTTCAAAATGGTAAAGCCACGGTAACCTGACCACACAGTAAGTATTTCATTATTTATAGCAGACTTTGTGTGGAGATGTGGCAGTACAAGAGATTATTACGGGTGGTAGAGTACAGTACAGTACAGTAGGGAGAGAGGGTGAGAGAGAGTGATAATGTTATGTGTTTCTTGCCATATTTAATTTAATTAAGAAACTCCCTATGAAAGAGATGCTTAGTCCTAAGGTTTCTGATAACATGGCCTTTGTATTGCTCCATTTGATTCCCACCTACATACTACATTTGTCTTCTTTTTATACAGATAGAGGCAAATCAGAACGTCCTTTAAAATAATGCCAATTCTATGTGCTACAGTAAGAATCATGTTTTCATAGGTTTTCTGATTTAAAGACAATAGAGTTATATGATACAGAATAAAACGTTCGGAATGATGTTCACATGACGTTCTGATTTGCTCTTATCTCGGTATAAAAAGAAGACAAATATAATATGTAAGTGGGAATCAAATGGAGCAATACAAAGGCCATGTTATCAGAAACCTTAGGACTAGGCATCTCTTTCATAGGGAGTTTCTTAATTAAATTAAATATGGCAAGAAACACATAACATTATCAAGCTAGGTACATTGAGGCTAACCATAATTTCATCGTCCGTAAACTTACATTTTTGTAGTTTATTAACAAAATCGACGGAATTAATATGTGACTTAGAAATTATGCCAACTAACGGCTGTGTTTGCCATACATGCCAGTCTTCGATCATATTATCCACCCACTTACATAACTAAATTTAACTGTTGCATTTTCCTATCGTAATACCATGGGCAGAACTTGAATACGAAACAGCCCTATATGCGACAAAAGGTAGTGTGGAAATTTCCTTGTGGTTGCAATAAATTTTATGTTGGACAGTCAGCAAAAATTGTTGAGAAACGGGTTGCACAGCATAAGTATAGTATCGCTACTGATCAGAGAAACAGTGCCATTAGTAAACATTTTAGAGAATGTTTTTATCCAGTTCAGTAGTCTAAAGCAAGAATCTTGTTCAGGAACAATATTTATCGGGAGAAATCTGATAGAAACTGCATGCACTCAATATATTGAAAACAAAAACTTTAATGGCAGTATAGGTTTATTTAAGATAGTTCCGCTCTTTCTACATATGAAAAATCAGTACAAATTATGTAATATATTGACTTAGGTATTCACTCAGTTACCTATTTAGCCTCATTAGACTGTTAACCTTTTCTATTAGACGAAATATGTACTAGATAAAATTATATATTATATTATCCTGTAATAGTTGCAAGCACCATTAATCGTTTTTACTTGTTTATGTTTTATGTAAGTCTAGAAGTCAAATGAAAACATATTAGTCAATAAAGTTCCCCGGAAGATGCCTGATGGAAGACGAAACTGTTGGGACGAATTAAGAACTATTTCGTTTTTCCTCCCTGGTTTCCCCTTTGTTTTCATTGTGGGATTCGATATATATATATATATATATATATATATATATATATATATATATATATATATATATATATATATATATATATATATATATATATATATTATATATATATATACACACACATATATATATATATATATAAATATATATATATATATATATATATATATATATATATATATATATATATATATATATATATATATATATATATATATATATATATATATATATATTTACAGTATATATATACTGGAAAATGGTAACTGCTTCCTTGATCAAAAAAGCGCCATTTTGTCCAAGAATTCCTGGGAGATGAAAGTCACTCCAACCACAAACACCTAGGGAGGCAGCAACATTTAAATCCCAATGACTTAAGCTTTTGATTCGCAAATACTTCACAGAAAAGGTTATTGAACAAATATAACAATATGTGAAGTTTTTACAAACTTTCTGAGGTCCCAGATCGCACAATGTATTTTCCCCTACTGACCCCAAACCAGCGTCTCTCTGAGGAGAACAGCATTAACGTTCTTAAAAAGAAATATTTTCTCTCGACGAAAAGTGCTCATGAAGCACAAATGCCCTTATGGACACTATTTTCAAGATCAGAAATCTTAATTCATATCAAAGAAATTCATTAACGAAAAATAATGCCAGTACAATGACAGACAGACACACTGACGGACTGACAGGCAGGCACGACAAGAAAAAATGATAGCCCATCCACTTTGTCATTAAGGAACTTATCATATGTATATTTAATATATACTTTCAATTTTATTCTAATTTTAAAAGAGAAAAATTTTCATTTTTAATGAAAACGTGACTGTATTCAAGTTATCCATAATTTATTCTTATTAAGGAATAGTTTTTAATCAGACGTTCCAGTTCACGGACTAGAAAGCAGTACCCAGCCTTATCACAAAGCCTAATCAGTTACTCCAAAGGCTAAAATCCCACGCATTTCATGAATATCAAATGTCATAATTTTGTTACATCTTTGGGTCATATGGACACTCAGACATGCAGCTATGTATATATAACAAAACTGGTTCTCGAGTTCCTTGTGGTGGACGAAATCTAAAATAAAAAAAATGAAATTACTCTTTGTGATAATGAGTTTCTCTGACTCCTCATTTAGTAACCAAATGACCGAAATTAATGACCAAGATTAATTAGAGGAAATAGATTGCTGCATTGTCTGAATACAAAGAGATGACATTACCTCGTGCATAATGGCCTTTATTGGAGAAAAACGGAGGGAGGATTTTTATTTTTAAATTCAGCAATGATTAGAAATGCATACTTATTTTGATAAGAGAATATTTATGTATAAATATATAAATTATATATATATGTATATACTGTATATATATATATTATATATATACTGTATTATTAAAATAGTTTAACCAGACAACTAAGCTGACTCTCAGCTCTCATAGTGCTGTACACACACACACACACACACACACACACACACACACACACACACACACATATATATATATATATATATATATATATATATATATATATATATATATATATATATATATATATATATATATATATGGGTATATATATATATTTATATATATGGGGTAGTGGATATATGGATATATATTTATACATGGATATATATATACATAGATAATGTATAATATATATATATATATATATATATATATATATATATATATATATATATATATATATATATATATATATATATATACTGTACAGTATATATAGGTAGTGGACATGAACTTGGCCAACCAACGAGGGTCCTGAAAAATATATTCTGCCTCCGTGGATCTCAGTAATAAATTATGTAACAGGTAGTTAGTTGACTGGAGTGAGTCATGGTTAGGGTTATGAAGATACAGTGCTAGCAGCTTTTTTTTTTTTTGTCTAATATACTGGAGCATCTAGTGGAATTAGAATCAAATGGCACTTGACTGTCTTCATTCATGTTACTAGATTTGTAACATGATCTTAGGAAATTCTTCTGTTTTCATTATTTCTCATAAAGATACCGTTAGCTTTGTGTGTCACTCTGTTACTTCCTCTTACCTCTACAAAATTGTATCTGGAACCCTTGTCCTGTTCTTGACCTTTTTTTTTTTCCACCACCTCATCAGCGAGCCCTTTAATCAGCTACGGAAATGTAATGCATTCTTGATGAAGAATCATTTTGGAACCTAACGAGCTTCTATTTTTTCATACCAAGAATTCCACACATGAAAAAATATCTCTTGTAGTGAAATAAAAGGCTGAATTGGTGCCAACTGGCTGTCAGCAATAGGATACGTTCTGGAAAACTGTGGATCCCTGTCATTCTTTTCACAGGTCTTTTAAAATTTTGCAGTTATACGTTTTTATTTTGTATGAGCATGGAAGACTTTTTTTTTATCGAAATGACGTTGAAGACTTCTATAAATGCCTCTTAATAAATCCCTTCAACTTGCAAGAGCTGAAGGCTTTTGCTTCGCCAGGTATTAGAGAACTACTATTGTCCATTATATGCCTTAATTATACATTACGATATCATAATGACTATTTTGATGTATTTTTAGCCATTTATTAAGTTTATAAAGACATTTTGCTTTAATGAAGCAAAATAGATTTTCGAAAATATATATATATATATATATATATATATATATGAATATAAGAAGGCCCATAAAACACTATTTAAACGTTGAAACGTTTAAATAGTGTTTTATGGGGGTTTCTTATATTCATATTACACTGTAGTATTACAGGAAAAGACATTCATATATATATATATACATACATACATATATATATATATATATATATATATATATATATATATATATATATATATATATATATATATATATATATATATACACACACACATTTATCAGTTATCAGTTATAGTAATTTCAGCCGTTATTTCTTTTCATAACTGACTGACTGGAAGTGTTGTTTCATGACACTAATAATTACTAGATATATATTTTACCTATTCTTTTGAAATAGATTTTCGAGATATATATATATATATATATATATATATATATATATATATATATATATATATATATACATATATACATACATACATACATACATACATACATACATATATACTCACACACATTTATCAGTTATAGTAATTTCTGCCGTACTGGAAGAATTGTGTCATGACACTAACAATTACTAGATATATATCATACCAATTCTTTTGAATTAATGTTCAGATTGAAAAATGGGTCTCGTTCTTTTCGAAAATCTATTTTGCTTCATTAAAGTAACATGTCTTTATAAGCTTATTAAATGGCTAAAAATACATCAAAGTAGTCATTATGATATCGTAATGTGTAATTAAGACATAGACAATATGGATATATATATATATATATATATATATATATATATATATATATATATATATATATATATATATATATTATATATATATATATATATAAACATATACATACACATACATATACAGTGTATATATATATATATATATATATATATATATATATATATATATAGACATATATATACATACATATATACATACATATACATATATATATAAACATATTATGCAAACACATACATAGTATATATATATATATATATATATATATATATATATATATATATATATAAATATATATATATATATATATATATATATAGATATATATATATATATATATTATGTACATAGAGAGAGAGAGAGAGAGAGAGAGAGAGAGAGAGAGAGAGAGAGAGAGGTTATTCGCTGCAGCCGGAGTTCATTGTTAAACCAAGCCGACCGGACGAGAGGAGCGTTGCTCTACAAGGTCGGGCGTTGAGAAGTGCAGCCAGAATCTCATTGTTTATTAAGGACGCGGCAGTTGACTTCACTCTTTCTGACCTCCGGACCCGGGTCAAACAAGGGTAGCTCCAAAGGGGCTCCAATTTCATCGGGATCTGCATATTGTACGTAGGTCCGCGTGGAAAAGCTTCCGTACCTGGGTGAACACTTGCATATGACTTAGAAAATTAGTATTTTTGTTTACGTGATGGAAAATACATGCACGAATTCGCGCGCGCTCGGACGCACACAAAACACACACACATTTACCCATATATATATATATATATATATATATATATATATATATATATATATATATATATATATATATATATATATATTACAAATACATATATATGCTTTTTTTATATTCACAGATATCAAACCTCAAATATCATTGTATATAGAATTCACCATTCCTTGGGATTAACTTGTACCAAGGGGAAATATCTGTTCATAGCCATGTGATAGAAGTCACTGTTTATCGCTGTTTCTATATTAGGCAATGGGTGTAAGTTATTCCCAAGGTACAGTGAATTCGATATTAAAGGGTATTCATCTCTTAATATAAATATATATCTGTACAATAAAAATGAATGTTTGTATGTTTGGATGCTATAGAAATCCAAACCGCTTGACAGACCCAGGCAAAATTTTGCACGCAGCCCCTATGTCATCCCAGAAAGGTTTATAACATAAAATCAAACCCATAACCGTGACAGACATACAAACACAGACAAAACAAATGAAATTTTCGTGTTTACCGGTTCTGTTCACCTTTTCTTCAGTAACTTTGTGAGAATCACCAGTAGCTTGGGCGGAAAACCACCTCGTTTTCCGTTGGTGACGTCTTTAAACTCCTTTCCCTGCAAACCCTATAATCAGTTTAGTACATCCAAAAAATTAAAAAGATGAGTTTGACTGTATTAGAATTACTTTCATTCAGTCATAAAGCAATGTAATTCAAAACATAACTTCTACCACCACACCAGTCAGACTTTACAATCCTCGCCATGGAAAAAAAGCAGTAACAGACCGAATGCTCCAGCTTTTTTTCCAAGTGCTGTCAGACGTATGATTAACGTGCAACAATAAATCCCCTATAACACCAATTTTTGATCAGAATTTTCTTAAATTTTAATCATAATTTATGATAATTAATAATTTATTACCTGGATAAAATCAACATTCAAAACATGTATCGACAATTTCTATAATAGACTATTCGGACTTCGGCCTACACTTTCCCTCAGAAACGCCAGAGGAAACTTAAACGAGTTCGTTAACACGCACAGGAAACCGAATATGTAGTTGCAGCTCTCTTTACAGTGTCTAAAATTACCATCGTGATAACAATTTAGTATTTATACAGCCAACGGACACTGTATCTTAATAACTAATGGATAATCTGAAGCTATTTGTGAAGCTGACAGTCTACCATCTTGGTTTTATTCTATAACATTTGCATACCTATTACCAGTCTTGAAAATGAGGTGATAATCAGGCCACCGAGCCGTCCATGGTTAAATGAAGTTTTGCGTCTACCCAAATCATACACTGTCCCCGTAGACCTGCTGACATGTGTTTCATTAGTTGCGGTTGTTTTTTTTTATTATTATTATTGCTGTGAAATTATACTGTTAAATTCTGATTTGCTTGAAAGGTAGAGAGAGAGAGAGAGAGGGCAGGGAGGAAGGCTAATGTTCAATTAGTACAGGCTGTTGATGACTGTGAGATCAGTTCTTGTGTGATATTCACATTTAAATATGACTTAATACGATCATTGACGTGGCAGTCTTTTGTTCATGGATGGTAGGCTATATATAATTCGTCCAAGGATCCCGTTGATAGTCTCTACAGCAATTCATCCGCTATTCATTTCCATGAGTGATTCTCTTCACCTACTAACCTTTCGGTATACGTGAATTTCTGTTCGTTGCGGAAGTCTGTAAGACACTGTCACCTTCCCCGAGCAGAGAGTCATCTTTAATGACTGTAAGACAGAATTGTTAATCACAGGAAAGAAAAGCATTTTCAATGGTAGTACACATGCTTTACATAAAAAACAAATCAAAGGAAATGTAGGATCACTTTTTCTGAATCCTTCAAAGTTTTCGCACTCTCCCTCACTCCCCCTCCTTCTCCTCCCTAACACCCCGTCCACACTCTCTCTCTCTCTCTCTCTCTCTCTCTCTCTCTCCTGTTAAGATAGTTGCTTCAGTTACATTGCCCAGCATTTTTGACTTTTAATATTTCACCCCTTCTCACCCCCCATTCCTATCGGGGCTGAACTTAAACTTGAAGGGCATCGGGAGTGTTACTATTCATCTCAGCGACCTCAAAAACTATGGATTAGTCACTAATATATGACATTTTTGGCCTTGTATTTTTCACCCTTCTCACCCTCCCCCTTCCTATCAGGGCTGAACTTGGACTTAAAGACATCGGGAGTGTCACCATTCATCTCAGGGACCTCAAGAACTATAGATTAGACACTTACATCTGTCGTTTTCGGTTATCTTACATATCACACCCTTCCCACCCACACCCCCTTTGATGCCAGTGATTTCTTACCCCCACAGTATTCTTTTCCAGATAGTAAGTCGTATTAATACCCAGATGAGGTATGATAAATTCGTAGAGTTTATTTAGTTACTACGTTTACAGACAGAACCAGCCCCGTTTCAAGGAAGTCATTCCCACCTCCACCCCCTTTGGTGCCAGTGATGTCTTATCCCCACAGTATTCTGTTCCAGATAGTAAGCTAAATGTATACCAAGTTTGGTTGAAATTGTTCAATGTATTTCAGAATTATGCTGGAACACGCACACATCCATTTTCGTATATATATATATATATATATATATATATATATATATATATATATATATATATATATATATATATATGTATATGTGTGTGTGTGTGTGTTATATACATACATTATACATATATATATATATATATATATATATATATATATATATATATATATATGTGTGTATGTATATACATACATTATATATATAATATATATATATATATATATATATATGTATATATATATATATATATATATATATATATATATATATATATATATATATATATATATATTCATATACATATATTGTGTCCGTAAATGCATATATATTACAGAACAAACAACCCATTGACATCAGATTCACTAAACCTTACGAATAGCCAATACCCACAGGACATTATATATGGTAAGTGTACCTACTTTATCCAAAATTCGAACCTTTACGTTTCCAAGGTTTAGTAGGGGTTACAGTATCTCATACACTCCGCCATTAAAAGAGAATTGTCTCGATGCCTTAGTGCATAAATCACTATAACCTATGTTCCAATTTAAAAAGGCTGTATGACACATCTTGGCACTGACATAGGAAAGAAGACAATTTTTTTTAGTGGCATCTAAAGTAAATAATGAGACATGTAAGGTGTTCATTGGTAGACCTTTAAAAATAATATTAATTTTTCGTTTTACTCTTTACCCAACTTTATCGTTACGAAGGAAGGTTATGTCGATTGCAATGGAAAGAAAAAAGTAGAGTGATCTGTATATCAAAGAATTGTAAATAAACTGCTATCCCAACGATCTGCTCCAGTAGTGTTCATATATATCCTCTTCTCATGAAAGGTGAAGGAATATAAAATATGAACGAAGAATAATTAGACATGTAATATTTCTTCTTTGCAAAATTCGCAAAAAATGCAGTTTCTACTAACAAACCAAAATTGCTTCTCATAATTGAAAATAATTAAATAATTCGCAGAAAAAAACAATTTCTACTAACAAACCGGATTTGCTTCTCATAATTGAAAATAATTAACCAATTCACAGAGAAAAACAATTTCTACTAACGAACCAAAATGTTTCTCATAATTGAAAGTAGTTATCCAATTCTTAGAGGAAAACAGTTTCTACTTACGAACCAGAATTACTTCTCATAACTGAAAATAGTTAACCAATTCGCAGAGAAAAACAGTTTCCACTAACAAACTAGAATTGTTTCTCATAATTGAATATAATTAACGGATTGGCTTCAAGACTTCCAGGAAACGCTATCACCTCAGACCCGCATGTCGCGCGCAGAGTTTGCATCAACAGACAATAGCCAAAGCCACGAAGGTCGAATTTCCCAGATCAACTCTCTTGACTGAAACTGATGTATGCTACGTAATACTCCTTGCGAAATTGGAACGCTGTGACTTTTTGAAGATAGCAAGAAAGTGATAAGAAATTAGACACTATTTTTGAGGACCAAAAAAATGCGAGATGTAGCAAATTAGTCAGCAACTTAGCGATAGAAAATTAATAAGGTGATAGTAAACTAGCAAAGAAATATATTTCTTAATTATTCTGAGATCCTAAGATTATAGAAAATGTTAAATGAAGGAATTTGATAATTAAACAAATGGTGTATTAATGAATTGTTAAATAAATATTTGCTTTTACTTATTTCGAGTCCTGTAAGTCTTTTAGAATAATAGGTGTTTTGAATTAGTAAGCAATTTGTTAACAAACAGATAATTATATAAAAATACAGAACGGTAAATAAATGGATATGCTGTCATGATTTCTCCACTCAATGTGTAGTTCAAAACAACATATATTTTAAAACCCTTCCATGATGGTCTGCTGTCAACTGGAGGGGGACATTTGATCGAAATACTAACGAATCACCATCCAGTCAGGTATTTGCTATTTATTTTGAGACGTTTTTTTCTGAAAGTAACTCTGTCGGTAGTTATAACGAGAACCAAACGTCATGAATAACGTTTACATCTCAATACTGGGTGACCCCATTTCAGAGGGAGAGAGAGAGAGAGAAAAGTACGAGATTTAATTAGATTGTTAAAAGGAAATAAAGCAGCTAGAGCGGATGGAATCTCTCCTGGGATACTGAAGCTGCTGAACGACTCTTGGATTGACTTTTAGTTTTCTGTAAAAGAAAACTATAGTGCCGGCTTTGTCTGTCCGTCCGTACTTTTTCTGTCTTTAAAACTACTGAGGCTAGAGGGCTGCAAATTGGTATGTTGCAGCCGTCTGACCTCCGTAGTTTTTATTTTATTTAAGGTTAAAGTTAGCCATAATCGTGCGCCTGGAAACGCTATAGGACAGGCCACCACCGGGCCGTGGCTGAAGGTTTCATGGGCCGCGGCTCATACAGAAAACTAGATTGCACCGAAGAAACTTCGGTCTATTTTTTACTTGTTTAATTTATATCTTAAATCTCATATTTTATATAAGTTATCCCGATAGATGGACGAAGTCAAAGTTATTTACGATTTCCAAGAAAGGTAATCCCTTGGACCCCAGTAATTATCGAGGGATAAACATAATGTCCGCATTCCCAAAATTATATGATATAATTCTCACCTCAAGATTGCAAAATTGGTTTGCTTGCGACGAAGAGCAAGCAGAAGCTAAGAAAGGAAGGAGTTGTGAAGAACAAATTCTTGCTCTCGGACTCATAATCGATATTGCCAGAATGACGAAAAAATCCTGTATGTGATTTTTATAGACTTTGAAAAAGCTTATGATAAGGTTATAAGGAGCAAGTTGATTGAAGCCCTGAGAGAGTTGGGATGTGGGTCAAACATGTGGCGAGCAATTCAAAATGCTTGACAAAAAAACCACAAGCATAATTGATGACATACTAACTAATGCTGGTGTCCGTCTGGGGAGTCCAAGTTCATGCTTTTTATTTACTCCAATGATTCCAATGAAAAAGGAATAGGGAGAGGATGGCTGGCTTGGACGCCTTCATGTTTTATTTTTAATGGACGATACTATTATAGTTAGAACAACGAGAGAGGGAGCAGTTTGGAAACTTCAACAAGCATTGAACTGCTGGAATCAGTATGGCATGAAAATTAACAAAGGAAAAACGAGACATTTCAGTGTAAACATAAATGACAGAGACCCTTTGATGTGCAACAGTCCATCTGTTCAGTGGTGTGGTAGTGATGTGTCTCTAGGCAACATAATTATGAATGCAAGTATACATGAACAAGTGGAAGAACATCTACGTCACAGTATGAAGAATATTCACAAATTCCAATCATTTTTGGAGAAAAACAATGACGCACCTTTTTATGTGAAATTAAAGGTCTGGTCAGCAGCTTTGAACAGTTCCCTGTTTTTTGGTGTTGAATCATGGTGGACCTTGAATATGAAGCTGGCGAATAAAATATACTTGGCGACTAAAAGATCTCCTAGGCGTAAGGAATACCGTGTGCATGGAACTGGTTTATTTCGAGACTGGTTTGAGAAGTTCGGCTACTAAGATCATGCGTG
The DNA here is from genome assembly GCF_040412425.1 of Macrobrachium rosenbergii. Classification (NCBI taxonomy): domain Eukaryota; kingdom Metazoa; phylum Arthropoda; class Malacostraca; order Decapoda; family Palaemonidae; genus Macrobrachium; species Macrobrachium rosenbergii. The sequence continues at coordinate 30,036,175 of NC_089795.1, forward strand.
GGCAATTGAATTTCTTAAAAAGGTTAATGGAACGACCTGGCTTCAACCAAACTTAATTTCACCAATTGATTAATAAAGCAACAGAAGTGCAATCTCCTATGGGAGTATATTTCCAAGCATTACAGCGAATCCAGGGAAATCCAGTGAAGATTGAATTAGTCTGATTACGGCAAAAAAGCAAACATTGAATCAAGTCGTCGGTTAACTTGCAAGCAGTTTAACCCTGAACTTGTAGCACCAGCTGTCTACAATAGCTGAGAAAAAGTCCCTGAACACCACAGATTAGCCTATACTAGAACAAGGCTAGGTTTTCATCGATTCAAAATAGAAACCGGATGTTGGTCTAGAATACCTCGAGAAAGACGACTTTGAAGCTGTGGAGAAGTACTGGACGAGGCTCGTGTATTACTTAAGTGCCCCTTAGTGAGTCATATAAGGAGGTATTTTAGACTGCAGTTCACTAGAGCATTTAATGACACATGAAAATATTCAGAACTTGTCAAAATACTTGTATTTGATTATAAAGAAAATTAATGAAATAAATGGAATGAGGTAAACAGAAATAAGTGCTCTCAGTTTCAGTTGTATTTTGCTTTAATAGTTATGCGCATAAATTATATATTTTTGTATAATAATGGACGATTGTGATAGTTATTTAGACTTTACCCCCGTACAGGTAATGGCCCTATTATTGTAACATTTATATATTACATCCTATATATTTGTACATTACTGTAAATACTTTCGTCAATAAATGATTAACTAACTAACTAAGTAACCATAGTCTTTGACAAAAAATCGATAAAAGAATTGCTGCCACAAAAATCGTTAACGAAACAATAACGATAGTATGACTATATTACTAGCGATACCAGTTGCAGAGATAGTAATATACAATAAGAATAAATTTACATTATTAACACAGTACACATGGGCCTGAATTTATTTATTTATTTTTTTTTTTGTTTCCGCACTCTCTTGGACACTTTGACTTCTATAAACAGTGAATTCGAAGAATGAAGGAATAAGTCAAGAAGCCTTTCTTTTTTTTTTTTGAGTTTATTTATATTATATATATATATATATATATATATATATATATATATATATATATATATATATATATATATATATATATATATATATATGTATATGTACATGTATATATGTACTGTATATATATGCACATATATGTATATATACATGTATATATGTATATATATATATATATATATATATATATATATATATATATATATATATATATATATATATATATATATATATATATATACTGTGAACATGGTTTGATATTTTCGCTACATATTATATTAGTCACAGATGTTGATAGAGATAAAAGGAGGGGGGGCTTTTCTTTTCTTAGAATAATATCTGCAGTTAGGGAGAATAACAGTATGGCACTTTGAGATCATGGGTGTTCTTATTAACCACATACACTATTCGACAAAAAGGTTGTTACATGCATTTTTAGACGAGCAATTTGGAATTGAATGGTCTGTTCACAAAATTGGTAGTAGTCTTTGCTGCAGAAAAACTTCCCATGGATAAAGGTATGTTTCATGAATTAGGAGA
>NC_089795.1:30042767-30070267 GCF_040412425.1 Macrobrachium rosenbergii
CCAAAATTCTATATTCTATTCTATTACTCATGGCATAAACGGGGATAGGGTTTAAACACATCACACCAAGTTGTGAAAAGAGTCTTGAAGTGGCCTTAATAACATTTTGTTCCCGGTGCTTTGAAACGTGTGTACTGAAAAAAACAAAACAGGAAACCGTTTGGTGGACACCGCGGCAGAGATATCAAAAAGCAAATCGTCGGTATTATTGGAGGGTCTGTAGAGTTTGTTTGCGATAATTATTTATAAAAATACAGGTAATACGGTATCAGATGCCATGAAGTGTGTGCTTTTGATTTTTCTTATATTTTGATATATATATATATATATATATATATATATATATATATATATATATATATATATATATTATATATATATATTTTATATATATATATATATATATATATATTTTTTTTACGATAGCTTTCAAGTTGCACAGAATGCAATTCAATACATATACTGTTTTTCGCGTAATTTTTCATAAGAGTATTCTTTTTTATGTAAAAAAGTATGTTCATATGTTACTCTTCTGCAGGCAGACTTTGAACTCAGGATATATTTTGCAATTCGAATTTTCATATAACGACTAATGAATAGTAGATTTCTTATTCTCCTGCACTTAAAAAGCATGATATATGAAAGCATTAAAGAAATCCTTAATCGGCTGTAAACAAGTTTCTCTACGTAACATCCCCTTCATTATATCACTGATCGTTTTTGTTCCCTCAGTTACGCAATAACTTCTCTTGAACCTCATCGTTAGTGTTTTAAAACCGTGATATCAAATTCTTGAATCCGCGGTTATCAGAATTCATGACCTTATTTTCTGCTTTCTTCTCTTCTTTTTATTTTTATAGACGTAAATAAACATTGAACGCATTTAACATGGAAGTCTCAAGAAAGGTAGATTTCCAATTCCATCCCCCCAACGCCCTCTCTCTCTCTCTCTCTCTCTCTCTCTCTCTCTCTCTCTCTCTCTCTCTCTCTCTCTCTCTCTCTCTCTCTCTCTTTGGCAACATACCTCTACCGTACGAGGAAGAGGAAGTGGATAAACCAATTTAGAAAACTTTCCAATTATATTTGTTTCGTCATTTCTTTCGGCGTCTTAGAGGATATAACCTGAACAAGGAAGTCTGTGGAATAATAAATAAAGCCCATTACTATGAGCACGATTAAAATGTCCTTTTTATCCATTCTTCTTTTCCTGCAAAGTGATTACTACCATCACGTCAGTGACATTTCTATAATGTTTGTCTATGTACAAAGTTTAGTTTATATGGAAGAAATCTTCATGAAATGGAAATGTTTTACATCTGAGAAAATCAACCACTTGCGTTTTATAATAATTTGCATAGTAAAGTGAATGTATATACAGTATTATATATATATATATATATATATATATATATATATATATATATATATATATATATATATATATATATATATTGCTAAGGAGTTAACCCTCTCAAGGCAACTCGCCTTGCAAGAATCGAGTAAGTCATATATTGTAGTTAAATTAATTTGCAGAGACTCACTGACGGTCGGCGTGGGATTGCTGCTCCCAACTCGTACTGATTTTCCCTTGGCGCTTAATCCTCTTTTAATTCTCTCTTGAGTTTTGTGACTGCCGTAAACCTTCTTATTCCAGATTACTGACCCCACCTCGGAGTATTGCCGGCCAAGTCTCACCGAAAGGAGAAAGTCGGGCTCTCTAACCTCATTTAACCGGCCAGCGGCCGCTTCTAACCAATTCTATAATTATAACCGGCCAGCCTCGCCCAAAGAGAAAGCGGATGTACCCAGAATGCACCTGGAACCAAAAGCCGGTAATCCCCAGGTTAATAAAAGACCCTGCATCGCAAACTCTCAGAGTCCTGGTATCTTAAATCAGTGCTAATCCCCGTCTCTCTCTCTCTCTCTCTCTCTCTCTCTCTCTCTCTCTCTCTCTGGTGACTGCAAAGCCAACTCTTCAGAATTAAGGTACGTTAAAAGGAATTGCGGTTATCCAGTGACCTAACTTCTTCTCCTAAACGTTTCCGTTTCAGGGTGTAATCCTCACATAGACCTGACCTGTCATATGACAAACTCGTGTCGTAAGTTTATTCAGTATTGTTTCATGAAGAGAGGATCTCAGTCGCCCTCAACGCCAGCCTTTTATCCTCGCTATAACCGTGACTTCTCCCAGTGATCGCATGCCTTTCTCCAATTGCAGAAAGGAGTGGTGTCACGACTGTATGCTCGTTGGCTGCATCAAGAAAAATCCCATCGCAACCATATGAAGAGTGCCATTGAAGTGTATTTCCCTGGCACCCAGTTAACGTCTATTATTCCTTTTATATATATGCTGCAGCAGGACCCTAGTGGCCTACCTTATTCTCCTTATCTTCTGAATATTGTGTTGTAAATGCATGTAATTTAGTTATCCTAAGAGTATATCTCCAAAATCCTTCTAGAGGAAGGCCTTCAATCTTATTCCTTCTCTTTTATTTTGCAATTGTAGGTGAACAGTCAGAACAGTAGTATCCTTGTGGTAAGTTTATTAGGCCCCACCTATAATAATTGTGAAAATATGTATATATACATATTTATACATATATATACATATGTATATATATATATATATATATATAATATACACATACATACATACGTATATATAAACATATATATGCATACATACATATATATACATATAATTAATGAAAAAAGAAAGTTTACTTCAATAGGTCTGTGAAGTAGTTTAAAATATTTTCTATATTGTCACTTAAAGTTGGCTTCAACAAAAGCAACCACCATTCGTGAGGTGAGAGTGAATTTTTTTTATAAATACAGAAAACTAAAATGAATTTATTCACCTCCACTCAGTAAACACCCGGTTTTTTTTTTTTTTTTGAGAGAGAGAAACATATACAAAATAAATTATTATAAATAATTTATTTTGACCTCTTTTCCCATTGTGTGTAGCCTTTACGATTGAATAACTGATTTTTCTCAGTTGCGCCTCCAGTGTGGGAAAGACTTTTATTATAAACCACCGCGCAACTATCAAGCTGATGCTAAATTAGCGTCATGGATTTATGAATTTATGTATGTCCGGTAAAATGATAAGTATATAATCTGTATAAATTTATGTATTTATGTAATTTTAGATTATGCTTGAGAGACCTTAACATTATTGGCGAGGGTGTCTGGGTAACATTTTGTGATTAGGTCGATGAGTGAAAGAAAAGAAATCGTTTTTATACAGAGAAGTATTTGTTCTGTTTTGGCTTGATTACCCCCATCGCCTGATTGGGGAGAGAATAATAATAATAATAATAATAATAATAATAATAATAATAATAATAATGATGATGATGATGATGAGGATGTAATCAGACAACAAATACATGCAAACACGCACACATATATGTGCATGTATGTATGTATGTATGCATACATACATACATATTCGGAGAAGTGTTGGAATCTAGCAAGTATAATAATTAATATGAAGGGGAAGACGAAAAGGAGGTGATGCAGAATTTCATACCTTACTGTCTTCCAACGCTTATCATCAGGGCTAAAAAGAACTTATATACTGACAATTTCACCATCATTTGCTTCTTGACTGATGTCTTGTCGGGAAAAGAGAAAAAGTGAATCGGTAGACTGAAGTTGGTCCTTAAAACTAAGGAAGGTAACGAGATGACAGCGGCTCCTTGGAAATGTTATCGCTTCGGGCCCGCATGGCTATGAACCTAAGTCAACAGACAATAGCCCCAGCCACTGAAGTCGAGTCTCTCCGATAAACTAGTCGACCGAACCCTATTAGCTGGAACCTGGTAACGGTTTGTGGTTCTCGTTAAGAACATATGTGACTCCCTGAGTTTTCGAAGTGATAGAAAAGAGATTATATATGTGACTCCCTGAGTTTTCGAAGTGATAGAAAAGAGATTATACGTGAATTTTGGGTCAGGCAATAAATAATTAGGTAAATGAACGTATGAAACAAATGAAATAATGCAAAGTTGCGACTGTACAAAATAGGGAGAGCAAAAGTATGTTACAACGGAAATAAATAATTAATAAATGAGCATGTAAACAGACATAAATATATGATCAAATCGATTAATAAAATATCCCTATCATATATTCTTCAAAATTATTTTAATAACCTCAGTAACCTGTCAACTTCCCAATGTCCTCAAAATTCCTGCATGCAATTATTTTTCCGGAAACGTCATTCTGGCTGCGACCAACAAATCTGAAGTTTTCAATTTTGTGATCTGACAGCCTACCGTTGATTTAATAAATGAGATACACTGTTGACTAGTAGGTTGCCAAGACTTGATATATATCGTTTACATGTGAGTTAGAACCCCTCTACAGAAGTGAGAGCCTCTCCACTTATATATCACTGGCATTCGAGTCTTGCATTTATATGAGTATCAAACAGTGTGAGGAAAGGTCATTGTGATTACTCAAAATCCATGTGTATTTGGTGAAAACGACCAGTTAGTCCTATATCCAATTTCGTGTATGTGTACCTTCAAATATGTTGTTGAACATGAATTTTATTCTTAAAGAGATTTGCCGCCAAACAATCCCAGTTTCCATTTTTTCCAAACCGCAAAGTCTTTTCACCAAACGAAAGTCAACATAAATTCATTCGTGCCAGAATGAACGCCACCTACACTTTCCCGCATCCAGCATTTTTCGTGAAGACTCTGCTCCTCCCCCTCCTCCTCCCCCCCCCCCCCAGCTAGGAATTCATTCGCAGCCACTCTCTCCAGGAGGCCTATAGTACTTGATTTCCCCAAGAACAGGCCCTTCAGCGCTCAAGCTACCGCCCGAGAGAAATCTCTGTTTAGGCAACGCCATCACGTAACGTCTTGTGAAGAGACGGTAAATTCTTACGTTGTTTCCCCGCACACAACAACATTTTACCATTTCCATTTTTGTGGTGCATAACAAGAGGTAAACTTAATTTTCTCCATCCTCGCCTTCATTGAGAATTATGGAAGCGTCCCCTCTCATTTTTTTTTCCTCTGCAAGACGCAAGGAGAAGGGCAAAAAAAAAAAATATATGATAACGCAATTGGAGCGGATGAAAAGGTTTCTTTTTTTATCTTTAGTAATTTTTCAGTTATGTGGGGTTGGATGTTTTATTTATTTTTTTTTTCTTTTAAGAGGAGTTAGGTCTAAACGTGTCTACTGTTTTGGTTGACAGTCCAGTATTATGGGAATATAGATACACACACACACTATTATATATATATATATATATATATATATATATATATATATATATATATATATATATAATATACCTATATATATATATATATATATATATATATATATATATATATATATATATATAATATATATATATATATATATATACATATATATATATAAATAAATATATATATATACATATACATACATACATACATGCAAATTAATCTAATCACTGAATACTCAGATATGGAAAGTAATTTATTCACTGAATACTCTCACAGTGCTTTTAGAACAATACTCAAGTTATAGTCATTGTATGGTGAGATAGTTTGTGTAGATCAGTTTCTATGACAAATTACTGGTCGAAAAAATGACTGGGCTAAAAAAATTTCTCTCTCTCTCTCTCTCTCTCTCTCTCTCTCTCTCTCTCTCTCTCTCTCTCTCTCTCTCTCTCTCTCGTTGCCTCTTAAGCTGAGATCACTGCTGTTGTATCTCGTTTATAACATGAAATATTTTGTTCACCGTTGTTGACATGTACGAGGTTGCTCTCTCTCTCTCTCTCTCTCTCTCTCTCTCTCTCTCTCTCTCTCTCTCTCTCTCTCTCTCTCTCTGTGTGTGTGTGTGTGTGTGTGTGTGTGTGTGTGTGTGTGTGTGTGGCGCGGCCGTTTAAAATTGAAATTGATGTCTCCTTGTAGAAGGCGATGCATAGTAGTATTGAATATAAAAACAATTTGTAGTTCTTTATAGCAATTGAAATGTCTCATGCTATGAGGCACCTATAACCGGTGCTCAGTATGAACGATTTACCCCTTTCAATACGATTATTTATTTTAAGAATGTGCTTAGGTGTTAAAGAATCCCCCATATTCATAATATGTCAAAATTAAAAGCAGGAATGCGAGTGTTTGATCAGAGAGTTCGTAGTTCAGTGTGTCGTGTAGATGCTTAAAACAGTTCTTGGAAAGGAATTTGGGCGTCAAGGTAACTGTTTGCATATCTTTTTCTAGATAATTGACCACTAAGGTTTTAACGGTATGTATCACCTTTGTGGCGTGTTTGGATTCAAGCCCGTCGGGGATTACCGTAAAAACATAAACAAAAGACTGTAAATATAATAAAGATAATGACCCCAAAGAATTATTAGTCCCAGATAACGACCATCGAAAACCACTGGGGGGTCACTATCTAGGAAAGATCCCTATTTACTCTTTTGACATTCACATTATTCACTGCTATGGCATAAGCGCCCCCGTCCCTCCAAGAACAAATGTATAGCAATCAATGATTTTGTTTATTTACCCGTAATCCCATGACATTGAGAGCATTTGTTTGTTTTCATCACTCTAATGTTTTCTTTTGTTTTCAGTCTTGCTGATTCCCGGCTTGTCCTCAATTTGGTAAGTCCCGTTTTAGTTTTGAAACCTTTTCCTTTTGGGTATTGAAAATTGGCACTCTATTGAATAGCTTGAATTGTTTTGTTATTCACTTTTTTTTTTTTTCATCTAAAATATCGTTATAAAACTATAACACTTCTTTGTATCTTTGTATATCTGTATTTAGTTCCATTTGTGGATACGGATGTTTGTATCTTTTTATATCTGTATTTAGTTCCATTTGTGGATATGGACTTCTTTACTTAAATCAGTGTTTTATATTTTTCTTCGTTGGATTTGGCAAGATCCTTCCATTTTACTGTAGGTTTTTCCAGTGAGTTCTCACAGGAGTGGATATTTGCGGATATTTCACAGAGGCCCTTTGCGTCACACGGCCTTTAAGGCGGTGATAATAATGGTGATAGTGATGATGATAATGAATCCACAGTTGTGAGAGCAAGGACAAAGTCGTTTCCACGAATAGTTTTAATAATGTAGCATCTGTTTGTTCCATATCACTTGAATTAATCTTGTTTTTTTTTACTGTTTTGCCATCTTTTTTCCATGTTTTTACTTTATTTTTTTTATTGCTGTTCAGATATTTCTTGATGTATTTTTCAATGACATATATGCTCCCATACTCGTGCATCCAATCTTTAATAAAATTTTCTCTCTATCTGGACACATTTTTGGATTTTTGCTTTTGGAATATTGAAGCTCTTTTATTTTGTTTTGATTCAATTTGTCCTCAATAACCTTTGATCTGGGCACAGGTTCACTCTTGTTTTTTGATCGACAGACGAAGAATTTTTGCTGCATCCGATAAATGTTTAAAGTTACTGGTAATTTACGTCCATATAGGTAGCATCTGTAATTTATTTATGCTTTTGAAAATTTGCATTTGCCTTTTGATTTGCGCAACGAGAGAAGAGAGAGAGAGAGAGAGAGAGAGGGCCTTTCAGAACCGTTCTTTTCATACCATGAAAAGTTCATTTTTAGTTTCATGTGAGAAAAAAGCTGAAATGAACCCCGCAGTGCGAAGTTTGCCTAGGTCTATGGAGCAAGATGATGGAAGATGTAGCAAGACGACATGAAAGAAGAGAATGCTAAATGAAGTAAAAGTGTGCACGTCTCGGTACAGCATTTTGTTTGGGAAAAAATGAACATATAATAATTTAAAGTCTTCATAATATCGACCTCTACTGTAAAAGTATTTGCAACGATTTATCTCTCGTCCATACTTTGTCACAAAGAAAATCAAAGTTTACACTCTTGAATTAGACTGATTCTTCGTAAACTGCGTGACTTTCCAAGAAAAAAAAAATCTACTCAGGGAAACTCCTTTTATAAAAGTCTTCCCGGTGTTTGGTATATCACAACAGAGATTCAGCTAATTTGCTTCCATGTTGCTCTGTCAAATTAAAATTGATTAAAGTCTTCGAGAATACAGCCTCATTTTATATGCAATCAAAGGTGTGTACAAGTGAAAAGAGATCCAAAGCGCTTAACGTCAATTGCAGAGGCTAATGAATTTCCAGTTGTAATTATCAGCCCCTAGCAACAGCGGGAATTGTGCATATTTATTCTCTCTTGGCGTCGGAAGTCGAGTGAATACCGATTGAATGCCACTTTGAATAATGAAGAAATGTCTAACAAACCAACTTGGGTGTTGTTAGCTATGCAAAAGCCTGTAGAAGTGAGTATCAGTGGAGAAGTAGGTCTCAGCCTACAAAAGTGTTGTTGGATTTTGCTAGGATATGAGGAGAATGGCCTGTGTCGAAAACGTTTGCCGTCCAGTGACAGTAGTCACTTCCCTGTTGTCAGGAACGAGAATTGCACATCAGACTCGGCTGAAAAGAGTTCCAAAGCATCTGATAGACCAGCGAAGTAGTAATTGGAACCGGAATGTAAAATTTAGGCGAAAGACCAATCGCTGGGAGCTATGAGGTCATTCAGCTATGAAAGGGAAATTGAGATTCAAGAAGGTTTTAAAGGTGTAACAGGAGGAAGACCTCGCAGTTGCACTATGGAGCAATTTTCAGGCGAAGGTGGAAAGCAAGATGGAAGACAGATAATATGAACGGAGGTATAGTAAAAGGAATGAAAGGGGTTGCAGCTAGGAGCTGAAGGGACGCTGCAAAGAACCTCAAGTAATGCCCAAAGTGCGCCGCGTGAGGTGCATTGATGGCATTACCCGCCTTGAGCCAACGCAGTAATAAACATAATGTTCATGATGGTGTTCTGATAATCGTCTTAGAGTGCATTGATGGTAACTCTTGTGTACAAGCACTGCGTCGCGCACCCCACTCTATTGTGTGCGTTGATCAGTCTATTTTATTACAGGAAAACAATGAATTGCTAAATTGTAATAGGAGTTTCAGCGGGCAAATCATTGATTTCGGATAACACATGTAGAATGTGTACAGTGTAAATATATAAGGGTAATTTATAATTAAGTTAGTGTGTGATTCATATAACATTATCTCGTAATTTTAATATATCAATGATGGTATTTCTGCAGGAGAAAGCATGACCATTTTTATCGTTTACCATTACAATTTCTTTAAATTACGTAAATAATAGGACATGCGACTGCTATTTCATTTAGGATTTAAACAGTACCATGAAGTTTTGGACTATATTTTTTCTCTTGTTCTATGTATAGCCAGTCATTAATTATACAATCTTTTATGATAGCTTTTCACTTTATTGAAAGAAACGGAAACTGAAAGACCTTCACCTCCATTCACAGTATTCTTCTAGCGCTTGTAATTATTTTCAAATGGGAACTCAAGGTTTTCTAAATTAAAACAGCATAATATTTTTGCGCACACGACAGCTAATCAAAGATGCACTCGCTGAAAATCCCATGTTCACTTTTAAATCAGCGAAAGCTCTAAATGTCTTCCTTTTACATTTTGATTAAAAAAAATATCTTCCGCAGACTCTTTTAATTCTTTCGCTTCCCCTCTGGAGAATAATAAATTAGAGATCCCAGATTTCTAAACCAACTATTCTCGATTTCTTTTATACCGTGACTTTTCTCTAAAACATCTATCCCCGCTGACTTTTTTTCTCACATTGCCAGTTTTATTCTTGGTAATTCTCTTTTATCCCATGTTCAGATATCTTTCTAACCGGCTTTGTCATGTTTGATGCTGTTGTAAATGTGAAAGGTAACCGTCAGACAAATACGTTATCCCCATCCAAAGCTGATATTCTCTGAATATCACAAGGGCATTTAATCCGTATTTCCCCATCTCTGGAGAGTGCTGTTTGATAGATATACACTGGTGGTTTTTAGCAATGTCAATAATCCTTCCTAAGAGTGAATTTCAAAATCCACTGCACAACCCTCTTAATCACCATTCACATTTTTAAACTGATTGAATTTCCACTGAGGCTACATTAGGCTCCAAGGATTTCAGACACTGCTTCTTATACATTAGGCTCCAAGGATTTCAGACACTGCTTCTTATAAGATTTGTTTGTAGATTAGCTATAGTGGAATCGTCCGTGTTGAATCCTGAGAGGAGAGGAATTACCAGGCAGAAATTGTAGTTTTGTAAAAACTAAGGAAATATTATTTCTTTTATAGTAGCGCTGCTTGAGGGAAGTCTTTGTTACTCTAAGTTCACAGACGTTAATGATCGCTTCGTCTCCTTTTCTTATTTGTCTAGACCACAAGCGATGACTTTTGTATGATTATTTTCCAAGTGCACGATTTCCTCCAGTGGTGTTTGGGGTAAGTGGTCATGTATGCATATGTATATGTATAAGTATATATTTAAAATGTATATATATATATATATATATATATATATATATATATATATATATATACATATATGTATATATATACATATATATATATATATATATATATATATATATATACATATATATATATGCACTTATTAACAATGACTTCATAGATTTGTAAATTATACATACACACACACACACACACACATACACATATATATATATATATATATATATATATATACTATATATATATATATATATATATATATATATATATATATAATATATATATATATATATATATATATATATTATACTGTGTATGTGTGTGTAATGTATGTATGTATATGTATGTATATATATATATATATACATGTAATATTCATAATATATATATTATATATTTACATATAAATGCGTGTACGCGTGTGGCTTTTACTGTAATCCAACAAAGTTCTATGAAATTGAAAAGGCCCGTGAAATTACAACAAACCCATATATTTCGATAGATGTCATCATTGGTCTTCACCACTGGTGAATGTGAACGGTTCCCAAGTAACAGGAGTATTTATAAGAAATATGCAAGTGCAGAACAACGGCATTGCTGAGATCAGAATGACGGTAATCACATGATGAAAAGGATCAGTTCTTCGTTGTTACAATCGTCGTTAGCTCCCAATTGATTCAGATTTTATGGTAGTGACATCACCCTGCTTGTGTAACAGCTGATGTCGGTGTTTATAAAAGCCCATGTAACAACTGTAATTAAATCTATTCCAGGTAGAACGGTAGATCCATTTCATAAAGATTAGTAGGACTTAAACTATTAGTATGATATTGCTGAGAGTTCAGGGATTTTCAAACACATGAAGGATACTGGTCTTGTCATAAACTGGAGTGAGACTGTTTTTCAAATTTCCTGGAACTTGCCACTATCATCAGCAAAACTGAGAACGTAACCTTTCAGGAGGTCACTGGAAATCTGATTTAAGATTCAATCTTAGGCAAACTGTCCACCGGATCCGTTCACTGTACACGATCTAGGTTGGAATTAATTAGGGTAAAACAACAGTGGATTGACCCTTTCTTCATAGTACAAACACCGTTTTTAATCCAACTTCTTTTTTTCATACCTGCATACGCCTTTTAAGTAATCTAGTCCCTAAGCGTCAGTCCCTAACCGTCCTGACGCAGCAGTTATCAGGGCTGAAGTATTGCCAATAGGAATACATCGTTTTGTCTTACAAATACTGTTTTGGACCTTTTAAATTTCATATGTATAACACACACATATATATATATATATATATATATATATATATATATATATATATACACACACATATATATGCTTACATATACATATTTATCTATATATATATGTACATTATATATATATATATATATATATATATATATATATATATATGAGCCTATATATCTTTAATATATATATATATATATATATATATATATATATATAGTGTATGTATGTATGGGATTAGAAAATAGAACACAATTCCTATCAGAAAGGTTTTTCTGATTTCGTGCTAAATCCGTTAATAAGTTTTTGATTCAATTTGTCTTCAGTAGCCTTTGATGTAAAATAGGTTTGCTCTTGTTTTACACTAACATGTGAAGAATTTTTTTGCTTCAGCCAATGTATGTATTGAATAAGCTTTAACGTTGATATTCGTTGCATCCTAAATTCATTTTTATTTGAAGATTTTTATATTTTCCCTTTGATCTGCGTTTCTGGGAAAAAGATAGATTGAGAGAGAGAGAGAGAGAGAGAGAGACAGAGAGAGAGAGAGAGAGAGAGAGAATATCATTTGTCAATTAATTTTTCCCCTACCTCTTGGAAAAGAAAATCTTCGGACAAAACATTCATCTCTTTCTCCCGTTTTCCCTTCGTATATTTCTCTCTCTCCTTGTAGTCACATCATGTTTATTCCTCTTTTGCATATTACTTTACAACAGCTATCTATTTGCTTGTTCTATTGATTTTAGCAAATACGAGTGTCCGCAAGTCGCTCAACATTCTTTGATTGGTCAAGTCACTGAGCGACTTTTGAATAACTCCTTTAAGTTGAAGAGATATAATTTTCAGCTGGAGAATTATAGGTGCCCTAATGAAAACATCGGACGTCGCTAAGGTTGTTATTAATTTACGAAGGAAACTATCACCTACCATTCTATTTCCAAGTGGTGTTGAAAAACCAGTGCCTGATGTGTGCCAATGAAACCATAAAAATTCAGCTTTTGCCCTACTCCAATGACATGTGAAATTAAATGACAAAATATAACTTACTCAAGTCAGCCTTGAATTTCTTCATACCCCTTGCAGAACTGGGACCTCCCCGTCAGGAAAGAAAATATCGCTGCAAACATTAATAATCGTCACATCTTAAATTTGCTGCAGCATTTCACTGGTTATCCTCCTAGGAAGGTGAATAAGGATAAATCGCATCTATGATGCCGTTAGTCTTACCAATAATACACCCCTAAGCAAAGCCTTAAATACACTCTGACAAACTGCCAACTTGTATGCTGTCACCATATTCCCCATTTGTTTTTTTCTTGCCCATGCTAGTAAAAACAAAGGACTGTATTCGGCCTAAGAAAACGTGCCATTCTTACCCTATTGACGATTACAGTCAGTTTCTTTTAACCTCACTAAAGGAGAATTTAATCTGTCATTGTTAACTTTTCAAAGGGACATCTCTTAAAGTATTCCAGTTTCTCTCTCTCTCTCTCTCTTCTCTCTCTCTCTCTCTCTCTCTCTCTCTCTCTCTCTCTCTCTCGTCCGATCACTTTCTTTTCCGTCCACCGGTACCACACCTTTACCCTCAGGTGAAATTGAAAAACCTAATCAGAAAGTTTTGCACAGGCATTACTTTCTTCATTTCCTTCTGCTGTTTGGGAGGCTTAAGTCAGAATAGCATAGTCTTTGAAATGAACTCATTGTTATGAATAATAAAATATCATATTTTTAATTTTATCTTAAATAAATATATACACCAAACCAATTTGTTTTCTACGATATTTGGATTGGAAGCAATTATCTTCTTCTTCGTTTAACGTGCTTTTTCCCATTTTTTAATATGGGGTAAGCACGATGCCTTCTTTTTGAAGGACTTTGATTTGGCGATTATATATACGGTTAATCTGTAAGTAAAATAGGTGTTTGGTATATAGAAATACTTTGCAGTTACAGAATCTACTTTTTATTATAGTGTGCCTACGTTGTGTTTTTGCTCACGGTAACACAAATAGTTTCTAGTGAATAATCATTATGGGAGCTCACATAAAATGTTTAAAGGAAAACTTTCCTCCTTGGAGAACTTTTTGAAATGTCAAAATTCCGACTTTTAAATACAAAGACAGGCTAGAGATAACTTTTTTGTTATTTCTCAACTCCAGAGATATGAACAGTGTGGTGCTCTTTATTAACATAAAACCTCTAAAGACAATCTAATTAAGCAATCAGTATCGTCTTGCCATGGTCTTAAAGTATCTATGAATAAGTATCTTCTAAATAAGTGCCATCAAATCACATTCAAAAACCAGAAATTATAATATTGAAATATGTCACGATTAAAAGCCCGTAAACCAACTTACCCGTCAGAGTATACAGTGTTAAAGACCAGAGACCATACCGTAGATATATATAGATCTAGATATAAAAGTGGTAGGAATTTTGGCTTCTAAATTGACTGTGGAGTTGAAAAATACATAAGGAAACGAGGCAACAAAATCACTGGAGCTGAATCACCAAATTCCATCGAATTCAAAAGAGAAAAAGAACGAAGAATAAAAAAAATTTTAGCAGTACCAAGTACCAACATAACGGTGGTTTACGAAATAGTTGAATAATAATAATACATTTTAATAATAATAAAATAATAATAATGTAATCAAAACCCCATAATAATAATGCGCAATAATAATGTATTTAAATTTTACTGGCTTTCTTACGTAAATTTTTTTAATCAAAATCCCAAGTTTATCATTTATACATACATGTATCTAAATAGTGCAATAACATATATGCACACGATTTTTAACATTACACACATTTTATATAATATATACATGTATACATATATACTATCTAAATATAATATATATATATATATATATATATATATAACATATATATATATATATATATATATATATGTGTGTGTGTGTGTGTGTGTGTGTATATATTTATGTATACATATGTTTATTTATATAATATGTATATATATTTATATTATATTATATATTATATTGTATATATATATATATATATATATATATATATATATATATACTGTATATATATATATATATATATATATATATATATATATATATATATATATATATATATATATATATATATAAACTCAGGTTTATAGGTATCCTTTTTCTTCTAGTTTCACACTGACAAAAATAAAAGTAACCGAGGCTGACCGCTGACCAAGAGACGCAGTGCCTTATAAAAGAATAGAGAGAATAAAATCAAGAAGGTATTTTCTTTGAAAGGTTACGGTTTAAATTTTATGAGAACGCGGATTCTAAAAGTAAAGTTCGCTTAGCCAAGTAAATATTCGATAGGAAAGTAACCTACGAAATAGTTCTGAGAGACCTTTCGAAGAAAAACTCAAGTGTCAAAATAACTTATGAAATAGGCCGAAAAAAATGCGATCAACGTCTCACACGGTTTATTATTAAATTCATTCATTCTCCTGAAGAACAGATGCATTAGATGTATTTTCACTATGAAAGGATATGTCACCCACGTGAAAAATTAAGTTACAGGAGGCAGCAATGAAATTGTAATGAAGATTACCTTGAGAATACCAAATGACTGAGCACCTCCCAGAATTCCTCAGCACCCATTAGCTTGTAGGGACATATGATGTTGTCCTAGTGAAAATCTGTCAAGAATATGAACGACGTTTTTGTAATTATATATATACAAGGAATTGTTGTCAGTCGGACTTTTCATTGCATTTGGATAATTAAAGTGAAATTATTTTTGTCTTATATCATTTGAGTACGTTGTTTCTGCTCCAGTAAAATTCGACACTTACTCATTTCATTTTGGAATATCACCTGTAACTATAATGTACTACTACTTCTCCTTATTTCATAACAGTTCAGTTCTTTTCATTTCGACTGGTTTTCAGTTCTGTTTGTTCTAAATCCAAAATCTCTCATATACACTTTCCATGGTTTCTTACTGAATTCTTTGTAGGTCATGAAATTTAATAGCTAGAATTTTAGATTCTTTAAAACTGACGAACAACGTTTTTATCTGAAAATGGTAGTCCTGGTGATATCTTGACTCTAGAATGCTCATCTTTTTATTCTACATAAATACAATACTTTTACAGACTGAACTCCATTACCAAAGTATTTTTCATTTCATTTTTGTTCTCTGCTAATAAATCGTTATATACTTTGCACTTATCGCGTGGATCTTATATGTTTTAACCATATTTCACTACCTGTGCCTTATTGCAGATTTTAGTTTTCTGTACAAGAAAACTATTGTGCCGGCTTTGTCTGTCCGTCCGCGCCTTTTTCTGTCCGCCCTCAGATCTTAAAAACTACTGGGGCTAGAGGGCTGCAAGTTGGTATGTTATTATCCACTCTCCAATCATCAAGCATACCAAAGTGCAGCCCTCTAGCCACAATAGTTTTTATTTTATTTAAGGTTAAAGTTAGCTGTAATCGTGCGTCTGACAACTATATAGGACAGGCCATCACCGGACCGTGGTTAAAGTTTCATGGACCGCGACTCATACAGCATTATACCGAGACCACCGGACGATATATCTATTTTCGGTGGCCTTGATCATGCGCTATACAGGAAACTCGATTGTGCCGAAGAAACTTCGGCGCATTTTTGCTGTTTTTATTTAGCCACTGCCCTTTTCTCTTTCATTAAATTGGAAGATGCTTCTCATTCAGCTTCATTATCATTACGTAATTGTTTCCTAGTTTTTTGTTATTAGAAATTCACCTTTGACTCTGTTTCTAATTATTTTTTTTATTTTTTTAGTATTTACTAAAAAATTTACATAAAAAAATGTCTGATATTTCACAAAGGCGATGAATTAGAACGGAATTTCTTATTGTATTTACTTTATCTCAGTTCCTTCTAATAATGAAAGCGCGATTAATATGTACTATGTAAACAGCTCACTGCGCATTTAGTCTTCTAGGCGATACGCTTAAGCAACAACGTGTTTGATGAGTAATTTCATGAATGAACGGAGACTAGTAAAACCCATTCCTGCCGATGTAAAAGCCAAATACCGTTGGCACATTGTTTGGATGCTGTTAAAGCAAAATCTGTACATGAACAAGAGTACTTATCATCAGTACAAACTTGAACAAGATTATGTTTGGTTCTAGGAATGGAGTGGAATATAGAATTTTGGCATATGGCCAAGCGCTGGGAGTTGAGGTCATTCAGCGCTGAAATGGAAATTGATAGTCGAAAGGTTTCAAAGGTGTAACAGTAGGAAAAACCTCGCAGTTGCATTATGAAATAATTGTTAGGAGAGGGTGGAAAGTAAGATGGAAGAAAGAGAATATGAACGGAATATGAAAAGGGTTGCAGCTAGGGGCCGAAGGGACGGTGCAAAGAACCTTAAGTAATGCCTACAGTGCACCGCGTGAGTTGCATGACGGCACTACACCCCTATGGAGTAAATCAGCACTGCTATCATCTCAGCCTTTTTCTTAGCACTCAACTTGTAAATGACCCTGAAATGAGCATCAAAACCGTACGTTTTACTCCACTGCGGAGAGTAGTAAAATGCTGAGGCAAAATCTCCAAATCTGCTATTCTTCATTTTTCCTCATTTACCTCCTGTTGCGCACGCAGCTCTTGTCTCCAAGGGCTATTCTTAATGTTGTTATTGCATATTCGAGAATTTCTGCTGACCTAGCACACTCTTTGTTACTTCCTTTTAGGTACGAAGAAAAAGAATCCTCTCGTGCATTCGGAATATCAGTTTTAATGTCTGTCCCCTTTTATTTTCTTTTTCATATTCTGTTTATTATTATTTTTTTATTATTTGTTCCAGCATTTATGACTGAGTCGTTTATTGTGCCCATGCCTTTTTTAGGCTGGTCTCGATGATTGTCTTTACTTCTATCATTGATATTTCTGAATTTCCTGGTCTTTTTATGATTGTTCTCTCCACTTTTTTTTTTTGCTCTCTTAGGTGCGTATGATTTCATCCTAAATAATGTCCATTTTAATGAGTTTGGTACAAAAGATCCTTTAAGGTTTACTAACATTTAGTCTTAGGGGTGCATCAGTGATGAGAATTTTAGAAATCTGAAAACAGTGAAATAATGTTGAATATATTACGTAACCACAATATATAAAGAATTAATTCAAGTCATATTGTCAGCTGGAGCTATAAGTTACCACATCCTTAAAATGAAGATGATTCATCAAAGTGTTAAAACCATTACCCACTAAATATGCTATATCTAAATGAGAAATTAAAAGACCGCGACTTTAATGGAATTTTAAAATCCTACACCGAAATATTTTGGACGCAAAATACAATACCATTTTTAAACTCTGTTACCTTCAGTATGCGTCACTTGTATAGTTCCTTAAATAATTTTTGCAAGGGTACTATACTGATTCTAAAACATTCGCGCGTGTGTGTCTGGTTTTTTTTTTTTCTTTTTTTTTTTTGCTCCTTAACAGTCCTATCGCAGACATCATTCTGTCATTTCACAAAGGACGTTCTCTCGCGACGAAGGAAAATACAGTCCACTTAACACATTTTAAAAAAGATGACGTTTGGTTCTGACTGGGTTACCTTTCTTCCTTAGTATAGGAAAAGACACCTGAAATCATCAAACCATTAGTTTTACTCCTCTGGCAATAGTAAAAAGCTCCTGTAAATAAGTGTTGCACGGCGCACTGTAGGCGTTAAGGTTCTTTGCAGCGTGCCTTCGACCCCTAACGCTGCAACGCATTTCGTTCCTTTACTGTACCTCCTTTCTGTTCCTTTCTTCCATCTTACTTTCCCACCCTCCTAACAATGGTTCTTAGTGTACCTGCGAGGGTTTTTCCAACACTTTTTGAAACCTTTGCACCGTCAAATTCCGTTTCAGCGCTGAATGACCTCATCGGTCCAAGTGCTTGGTCTTTCTTTTCTGTATTCCATCCAATAGTAAACAAGTAAAAAGGCGCCGAAGTTTCTTCGGCACCATTCAGACCTACTATACAGCGTATAATCAAGGCCACCGAAGTGGGTCTGTCTTTTGGTCTCGGTATAATGCTATATGAGCCGCGTCCATGAAACTTTCACAACGACCCGGTGGTGGTCTATCCTAAATCAATGCCAGAAGCACGATTATGGTTAACTTTAATCTTAAGTAAAATCAAATCTACTGAGGCTAGAGAGCTGCAATTTGGTATGTTTGATAATTGGATGGTGGATGATCAATATACTAATTTGCAGCCCTCTAGCCTCAGTAGTTTTTAAGATTCGAGGACAGACAGAAAAAGTACGGACCGAATAAAGAGCGGACGGACAGACAAAGCCGGCACAATAGTTTTCTTTTACAGAAAACTAAAAGCTGAGGCAAAACTTCCGAAGGAGCTGTTCTTCATTTTTATTCTTAGACTTTTACTTCTTAGGATTTTAGTTAGGACTACACAGGCTATCTTATCTCCTTTTCTTCCAGTGCATTAAAACATTAAAGGTAAAAGCAATTGGTTAGTCAGAATTCTATAGGCTGAATTGAAATTGTGAAATAATTTTCCACATACATGTTCATTCCTCTTTCATTCAAGGAATAATAAAAAATAACCTTCTTGTATGAAATAATATATTTTTTAAAGATACTCACTGTATGCGTTTGGTATGTTTCTACTGTTCACAACTAGTATTCAGTTCTAATGACACGATAGAGTGCACATGCATAGCTCATGTTGCTAGGTAATATTAATTAGAATAGGAAATTAATTATCTTATGCGAGCGACGTTCAGCGAAATCTCTTTTCCATGGGAAAATCGATGTTCAATGGAAATGCGTTGTTTACAGTGAAAATCTTTGTTTACAGGGAAAATCGTTGTTTACAGGGAAAATTGTTGTTCGCATGGAAAATCGTTGTTTACAGGAAAAATCTTTGTTTACAGGGAAAAATCTTTGTTTACGAGGAAAATCGTTGTTTACAGGGAAAATCATTGCTTACGGGGAAATTCCTTGCCTACAGGAAAAATCATTGTTTACAGGGAAAATCGTTGTTTACAGTGAAAATCATTGTTTGACGGGGAAAATCGTTTACAGGGAAAATCATTGCTTACGGGGAAATTCCTTGCTTACGGGGAAAATCGTTGTTTACAGGGAAAATCATTGTTTACAGGGAAAATCGTTGTTTACTGTGAAAATCATTGTTTACGGGGAAAATCGTTTACAGGGAAAATCATTGTTTACAGGGAAAATCATTGTTTACGGGAAAATCATTGTTTACAGGGAAAATCGTTGTTTACGGGGAAAATCGGATTGTTGTATTAACAGACCAAAAGAATGTGTTTGTCAGTTATTTAATTTATCCTAGCAGAGTACGGTGAAAGTAATTTAGCCTTTCATGAAACTGTAATTTTCATATGGCAGTAATAGTGACGGGTAATTTGACTGAGAATTCAACTCAAAAAGCAATGTTTTAATGATTTTAAATATGATAACTGCTTTGTATGAGGCAATATCATTCATTTGTAAGTTCCAATACAGTTGCACCACAGTCTCTATTACGCGAGAAAGGAACTCGTGCATTCATTTTGAATGGCCTTGCAATCAACATCAGCTCCACGTAGGAAATAAATGATAGAACTGAAAAGATTTTACTCTCGATTGCTGTATATAATTGCTGTATATAATTTTGTCCTCAAGTCTGATTTTCTATTATACTGTTCTACTCGCAATTAACATCTTATATATCGGTTATTTTCAAACTTCCTCAGTGATTAAGGAGAGCTTGCTATCAGTAAACAGTAAACATCATCAATTTACCCCTTGCATAAGGATTGGAGTCCCCGTAGAAACACCGTTAAATGTCAAAAATATAATGTCAAAATACAGTGCGCTGGCTGGAACCGCATACGCAGTGAGAACAAAGACAGTGAAATTCCCCAAATATCTGCATATTCAGAGAAAGTCTTCAAAACAGGAGAGCCATCTCGCACTTCTCCACTTGAACAAGTCAGTGGGCGATACAGCCCTGCTCAAATGCTACAAGTTCGCCCATCAGAAATCCTCAAAAGGTCTAACAGGGGACATTTAAACTTTGAGCCCGCCAAGGAGGACTCGCGGAAAATAGTTTATGTTTAACAGTGTACGGACTCTTATCATTCTTAGTAAAGATAAGCTTTATATATATATATATATATATATATATATATATATATATATATATATATATATGTGTGTGTGTGTGTGTGTGTGTGTGTGTGTGTGTGTGTGTGTGTGTGTATGTATATATGAAATTTTTATCACACCGTGATTTATATACATTTATGAAGTTACAATCGCTTAATATCCAATTCACGCTACTTCGGTAATATCCCCGATGGGAAATTATCACCGAAGTGGAATTTTTAAAGTGATAAATGGATCGGAACCGCCGGGTCTCGATAGCCACCAATGGTTTTGACCGTCGAATAAAGTCGCTGGAAGTTACCGTGTCGAGAGATCGAGACCCGGCGGTTCCGATCCACTTATCACTTTAAAGATTCCCCTTCGGGGATATTCCCAGTAGCGTGAATTGGATATCAACTTATTTTATTGTAACTTCATGATTATGTGTAATATATATATATATATATATATATATATATATATATATATATATATATATATATATATATATTATATATATATATATATATATACATACATACATACACATATACATACATACATACACATACTATATATATGTATATATGAGTCTGTGTGTGTATGTGTGTGTAAAAGTCAAATGAGTGAGCAAGGCTGAGTGTTCCATATCTGTCAAGTTATTTTTGTGAAAGAATTTCCGCATCAGTTGACTAGTGGTTTGTGACTCACGATACCTGTTAGAGTTCAAAATATGGCTAAGAACTACTGGTTATTAACGTGATATTACCACCTGAATTCATCTACAAGTCTCTGAGGTCTCTTGACTAATGCCAGATGTCCTGCACAACTGTAGCTCCTGTGTTCCTGTTTATCTCGATTGTGCATTATCAAAAACTTTCTCAGAACTTTCTCAGAAAAATTTAATAAATATCGAATTGAATTAAGTAAGTAAACATTAAGAAAATGAAGATCAGATATATATGGACGAACTTTATAACGTAACGAAGTGGGGCATTCCAATTAGAAAAGAATTTAATTAATGTGGATTGGGACTGCAATAGGAAAATTACGTATTTAAGCGAGGTTAGAAAAATACCAGCTCACTTTAACAGCATCAAAATGAATGAAATTAAAAATAAGTTCTTTTGATATCAAAGGAAACGAATTCACTCATATTCTGCGTATTAACTAGAAATTTCAGTTTATACCTTCATGTATCTTTTCTCTTTTCAGATTTTCTGGCAATTTCTTTCTTTATTTCCCGTAGAAATGGAGTATGTTACAAATAATACAACTAGAATATGTTCTAGTTTATGTCTCCCTCATTTATTAACTTGAATATTTTAGCAAAATGTGCTGTTTTACATCCAGTGTGGCAGACAGAGTTCATGCTTAAAAAATAAAAGAGTAATTTGAAGAAATAAATCCATGGTTATGTATGTGTACATATATTTAAAAATAAATCTCTGCAGAGAGCTTTCGGGAATCAGTTCGATTCCCTTTTTCAAGACTCTGGGTACTATGAGTGTTTTTTAAAAGAGTAATGTGCCCTGAATTCAGTTACCCAATGGTCTGACCTCAATATTTAACTGAGTGTTTTTTTTTTCTAGAATAAGTAGATTCCACTACAAAGGCGTATTTCCATATAAAGCATAATACCAAATTCATTGCCAGTTTTGTCTCTTAATCAGCAGCGTTAGCCGTCCCATGTAGCTGGACATTTTATGGTCATTATCAATAACATTTTTATACTGGGGTTTTTTTATTAAAATTAGCATGAAAAGCTTTTAAGATACTAATATTAGTGAACAAGCGTAAGATTCCTAAAATAAAAAAAAGACGAATTCCATATGTATACTGTAGAATCCGTGAAAATTTTCTTAGATAAAGCTGTCAAAGAGAATAAGCAAGAAATATACTGTATCTGCCTCGATGCAAAAACTAGCACTGGCAAATCAGTCAACTGCGTTAAATGTCAAAAGGCGTCTGAGACTTCCCTTGGACATACACCGGTAATAAACTGACAAAAAAATCTCACAGACACAAATGATCAACAGACAAACATGACAAATTTCACAGGCATACAAATGCAATAGATTCACAATATACAAATATAATGGTGTCAGGCAGGCAGAGAATGGAATGGAATATAGAGTTTAGACCAAAGGCCAAGCACTGGGACCTATAAGGTCATTCAGAGCTGGAAAGGAAATTGAGCGTAGGTAGGTTTGAAAGGTGTAACAGGAGGAAAACCTCGCAGTTACACTATGGAATAATTGTCAGGAGAGGGTGGATAGCAAGACGGAAGAAGATAATATGAATGGAGGTACAGTAAAAGGCACAGAGGAGAGACGGACTGACAGGACAAATCTCGCAGACGCGCAGGTGTAACAGCTGGCTGTGTAGTCTTTTGTATTAAAACGGATATTGTTTCAATTAGGGAAAAAATGTAATTTTGATGGTAGAGAATTAATTGCCTTGTGCGACTGAATCTTCTGAATAAATAGTAATTTTATACAAATTCTCATTTTAAGTGAACGTTGTTCCCTGTCATTAATTTTATTATTTTTTTTAAAGGGGGTGGGATAACAAAAAC
The DNA here is from genome assembly GCF_040412425.1 of Macrobrachium rosenbergii. Lineage (NCBI taxonomy): Eukaryota > Metazoa > Arthropoda > Malacostraca > Decapoda > Palaemonidae > Macrobrachium > Macrobrachium rosenbergii. Next base: position 30,066,114 of record NC_089795.1, read on the forward strand.
CTTTTTTTTTTTTTTTTTCATTATTCCATGGCGCAGAAAATTGGGGAAATTAACGAAATTGAATAGAACATAGTATTATCGCCACCCGGATGGGGGAAAAGTTAGTGTGAACGTAAACCTGAAAAAAATACAGATGAATAGATAGAGGAGATACTGGCGGTGGAATTCGAGGAATGTTACGGCATGAAAAAGAAATGAGGAAAGAGGATCAGTGAATTTCAAACAGGAAGAGATAGATAGACAGACAGATAGATAGATAGAGAGAAGAAGGCATAGGAACAGGTGGACAGACAGAAAGACCTTAATAGACTGAGGGACTTCATGTTATAAAGTGGCATAGTACTCAGTGTGAGTAATGACGCTAAGAATAAATGAAGGGATTTTGATAAAGTAACTAATAGACTGTTACAACAGTTGTTTTTAAAAAGCACTGATAGACACATTATCGCAATTTTCACGCACATGCACAAAGAGAGAGAGAGAATGAGAGAGGAGAGGGAAAGAATTATAATTAATAACCTGTTTTTCAAAATTTCATTTCTCCTCGAGCAAAAGAACCGCAGAAAATTAAAGGTAAAGCTCACATTTTATTAATAGTCGTTTTACGTTGATATATGAAAGAACAAATGTCCTAAAAAGCAAACTTAATTAAACACACACTGATATATGAAGTATTTTCCACACGAGAATTCACTCTTTAAGAACCTTAATCGAAAACAATTTAGCAAAGAGTGAACAAAGTTAAATATATTTTAGTTAAACCAGACCACTGAGCTGATTAACAGCTCTCCTAGGGCTGGCCAGAAGGATTAGATTTATTTTACGTGGCTAAGAACCAACTGGTTACCTAGCAACTGGACCTACAGCTTATTGTGGAACCCGAACCACGTTACGACGAGAAATGAATTTCAGTCACCAGAAATAAATTCCTCTAATTCTTCACTGGCCGGTCGGAGAGTCGAACGCTGGGCCAACAGCGTGCTAGCCGAGAGCTCTACCCAGGAACACGGATACACCATATAGTATCATCGGATTTCACTCAACTATACAGAAACTATTTACATAAATTATTACGATCGGATCATCAACATTCTTAACATCATTTGTTCTAGCACTTAAAAAAAAAAAAGAAAACTATCTCCGTAACACTACTTCCGGATTACAGATAGTGAATTCCATATTTACCGGGATAGCGAAGTGACCCTAGACTTGTTAATACATGTTGAGTGATATCCATGTTGAACACCTTAATGTCATTTCTCTCATAAAAGGGAAATTGATTTGAAATGTTGCAAACGACAGAGGCTATACACAATTGCAAAGCATGTTTTCCGGGAAAATCACACACACATATACATACATACATACATACATACATACATACATACATACATACATACATACATACATGTATATATGTTATTTATGCATACATATATATAAGTGATTTTCCAGGAAAATATGCATTTGCAATTGTTTATAATCTTATGATTTTTTGCTTTTTTCATTTTTGAACATACCAGCATATCATCTAATGCTAAAAAAAATTGTATCTCATAGGATTCATATTATTGGAAATTATAAGGTCCAAAATTATAAAAAAAAAATTGGAAATTGTAAGGTCCAAAATTATTATGAAAACTGAATCAGTCATATTTTGAGAAACAGTACAAATGAAAAATAGTCATTATTGATATTAACAAGTACAATAATTTCAAAAACACTACTTTCGGATTACAGAAGCTTAATCTATAATCACCGAAATGGAGGATTAACCCAACATATAGCAAATGTGTTTTGTGAGCGAGTACTCCATGTTGAACAATGGATATAGCCAAAATATCATCTCTCTCATAAAAGGGAAATTGATTTGAAATGTTTCAAGCGACAGAGACTGTAAGCCGCTGTCTTCAAAGTACGAGGTCAGCGTCGGATCAACTTTTAGTTAATACCGGATTACATTACAGCCATTTTCGCCTTTTTTTAGCGTCGTGCTATTGCTATAGGGATTAGTCTGATGAATTGTGGTCTGCATACAGGGCATCAATCGCTGTTTGTTTCTATGAGGCCAACATCCACACATACAGAAACACGCACATATAGACACACAAACGTATTATATTTGTATGTGTGTGTGTATGCATGTATATATATGTATGTTTGTATGTATTCATGTATGTATAAATGTATATATATATATATATATATATATATATATATATATATATTATATATATATACAGTATATATATATATATATATATACTCTCTATATATATAAATATATATATACTGTATATATATGTTTGTGTTTGTGTGTGTAATTGTGCATGTTAGCTTGATTATAAAGAATGATTGATGCTCTGTATACAGATTATAATTCATCAGGGACGAGTGCATCAATAGAATCCCTATAGCAACATCATTACGCTAAATAAACAAAACAAGAGCGGAAATGGCCGTAACGTAATCCGGTATTAACTCAAAGTTGATCCGACGCTGACCTCATTACTGAACACAACCTTTAGCCTCAGTCGTTACGGCATTTCAAATCAATTTCCCTTTTATGAGAGAAATGACATTTAGGCGATATCCATCGTTCAACATGGATATCAGTCAACAAGTATTACACAGGTGGAGGAAACAGTTACGCCGTCGTTCTGAGTTTTTAATGTTAATGTAGCCTAGCGACAACGCAGGGAAGCGTAGCTTGTCTAGGTGGCGGCAGTCATAAATAACTTTTCACCGGAACCTTTCAGAGCAACAACAGACAGTTCAGTAATGAATCGCGATTTGGATAAAAAAAAAAAAAATAGTGTGTTTACGTTTTAGAACAGTTTTCAGGGAATATGGAACTGAATTCAGTTTCTGTTCAAGAACCGTGAATTTGAATCTCTCTCTCTCTCTCTCTCTCTCTCTCTCTCTCTCTCTCTCTCTCTCTCTCTCTCTCTCTCTCTCTCTCTATATATATATATATATATATATATATATATATATATATATATATATATATATATATATATATATATATATATATTATATATATATATATATATATATATATATATATATGTGTGTGTGTGTGTGTGTGTATATGTAATTGCAATAGTCACTGCCCTCTTAACTTCTCAATTCTTGGCGGTTTTTTTGGATATGCTTGTCACTATAAAGCCGTAAGATCCAAGTGCAAGAAATTGAAGTGGCTGTGATGTCCGGTCGCGGGAGACGAGACGGACATCACAGCTTCTATTTCTTCAACAGAACAACAATCTATAAAAAACAATCCTATTCAAAAAGCGCGAAAGAACTAATCGAGATATTATCTATTACATAATAGATCTATTAATATATAACTACATTATATACATATATATATATCTATATAAATATATGACCAGTAGATTCTACATTGTGTGTGTGTGTGTGTGTGTATATATATATATATATATATATATATATATATATATATATATATATATATATATATATAATATATATATAAATCATAAATCGTGAGTGTGTTCATATGTATATTGTCTGCCCAGCAAACATACGGGGAAATTTAATTAAAACACAGTAACGAGTTTAGTGATTTTACCTTTGTTTTAGTAATGTGAATTTTCTCATTTTTGCCACCATTCTATAAATGTTTTGCAATAAATTCCCCATTTTTATTTGTAATCCCCTTGCTAGTATTCTGTGCCTTCTTTAATCTTGCATTTTTAAATTGTATTCTTGTATTTCTTTTCTTGTCCCATTTCATTGCAAAATCCAGAGAATAAAATTTTATTCTTGTATTTCCTGCTGATCACCTTGACCTTTTATGCTCTTCAAAATGAGAAGGTGAAAAAAGAAAAGGAAGAAAATTCAGATTCACAGTTCATGAAAAGAGACTGAATTCAGTTCCATATTCCCTGAAAACTGAATGAAAATTTCAACACAATATTTATTTATTATTCAAATCGCGATTTATTACAAAATTGTCTTTTGTTGCTCTGAAAGATTCCGGTGAAAAGTTATTATGATTGCCATCACTTAGACAAGCTACGCTTCCCTGCGTTGTCGCTAGGCTACATTAATATTAAACAAATAAAAAATGCGTCGAAGTTTCTTCGGCGCAATCGAGTTTTCTGTACATCGTATAATCAAGGCCA
>NC_089795.1:30075267-30087767 GCF_040412425.1 Macrobrachium rosenbergii
ATCCAAGCGCGGTTGGAGGGTGCAGATATCCATCACCAGGTAAATCAAATGCAGGTTTTGCCCGACGCGACCGTGAATAACGATTAGAACCATGACCTTCTGCTTCTCTTTTCTAGTATTGTATTAATATTTTTTATTTTAGCTTTTTACATGAATTTCGTATTTTGCAATTTTCTTCTGAACTACAACTCTACCTCATTAAGTAGGAGAAGCAGAGGATGATGACATTTTCCTTCTGAACTACAACTCTACCTCATTAAGTAGGAGAAGCAGAGGATAAAATGACATTTTCCTTGTTATGGTGAACAAAATTTACTGAAAAGAATTTAGAAACGTAATAAATTTTTTACTTCTGGTGGGTGTGGGAAACCAGCCTCAGGATCATCCAAAAGCAGGATCTTGACTTTATGTAAAATTAATAATTCATTGTTTCCGAACGAACCAACCGAAACAATGCGATACTAATTTTTTCCTTAGAATGCTTTTGAAAAAAATACGTAAACCACATGTTTGCCCAAGTTTCAGATGGACGAGGACGGCGTGTAAATTAATAACAAATAAAAAATACCAATCGAGTTTTCTGTACAGCCGCTACCGCGTATAATCAAGGCCACCGAAAATAAATCTATTTTTCAGTGGTCTCGGTATAACGCTGTATGAGCCGCGGTCCATGAAACTTTAATCACGGCCCGGTGGTGGCCTATCGTTGCCAGACGCTCGATCATAGCTAATTTTTACCTTAAATGAAATAAAAACTACCGAGGCTAGAGGGCTGCAATTTGGTATGTGTGATGATTGGAGGATAGATGATCAAAATACCAATTTGCAGCCCTCTAGCCTCAGTAGTTTTAAGATCTGAGGGCGGACAGAAAAAGTGCGAACAGAAAAAAGTGCGTACGGACAGACAAAGCCGGCACAATAGTTTTCTTTTACAGAAAACTGAAAATGAATATCTGGAGACCTCGTGTATGAAAAAATACATATAACCTTACGTAATTTGAAATAAAATAACAATAAACTTAAATAAAATAATGGTGAAGAGGAATTATGAGATAAACTGTAAAACAGTGTTAGAAACAGTTATAACTATTGCCAACATGCAACAGAGTATATATACCAAAAATATGGCTCCCCGGATATGGGTAGAGCTTTTTAAAATGGCTTTGTGGTAAGATATTTGGTAGAAGATGAATTCTGACGTTGCTAAATGCAACAAAACATACCACATAATAATTATTGATATATGAAAAAGAGGATGTTGGGAAAAGATTATTCAAGTCATGAAAAGATACAATTTCATTTCTCTTAAAGGGGTGAAGTTGACACGAAGCTGCCAGGCAAGGAAGGTCTGTCTCGTTTATAAAAAGAATATGAAGAGATCAGACCTCGAAGACGAGAGTTGTTGCCGAAGCAGGAGGTGAAATGTGAAGACCTAAGAATAGATAAATTTAGGAATTTATATATTCTTAAGGGAAGAGCTTACCGTTGCAGTTTGAGTAGTGTGAAAGGGCTTTTTTTTTATTGTGGAAATTCTGTCTTAGCATTCTGGGAACAGTGGGATAATTTAAGTTTCTTATACATGAGAGGATAGAAGTTATATGCAAGTGTAAATAATGCTTAGGCTAAGAACTAAAACTAACTATATATATGACCGAATTATACTGTAAGTAAAGACAAGTGTTTCGTACCTGAAGCTTGAGTTATTTGTGATAATAGTCATGGGAATTTCTGTACATTCACCTGGAAATCTGTTCATTGGTGTTCAACTGCAAAAATGGACAGTCTATCTTGTAAATTCATCAACAGATAGATGAAAAATACGGAAATGAAAACCAAAAACTCAAAACGCTATATCAACTTTGTATAACCTTTGTACAGTAGGTCCACCAACCGAATGACACATAATTAATATTATTTTAAGATTCACCCTACTACACCGCATAAGATTCGTTATTCCATAAATGATTTATATAAGAATGAAAAATTCAAAGCAAAATACTTCGTAATTTTTGTATCCTACGATGGCCTTTTTGGCGTAGTTCAGATATATAATATCTATATCTTTATGGAAACTTAGTCTGTGAGTGATAAAACATCACTGCCTTGGCCTCTGCTACTCCATGTAATGTAACATTAAAAATATTCTTATTTTTCGTTGATATAGAATAATTTCTTCAATGAAAACGCAACAGGGTAATAATATATCACAGAACGCATGCATAACAAATACCATTACTCTAATAGAAAGACGTCTAACAAACACCGCCCAAAAAAATTCTATTTAGAATACCGTCGACTATCTCATCACGAAGTCTTTTGATGCGTTAAAACCCTCGTTAGGTGAATGTAATGTACATTCAGGTTCAGGAAGAGGAGGGTTGCCTCGCGCTGAAAAGAGTCACAAATCATTTTTAAACCAATTTCCAAGAAATAGAAAATGTTCTTATCCAATGGCTGATATAATTCAGCAACCGTCGAGTAGGAGTAGATAATATCTACCTCTCTGTAGATATTCAAGCTCCCGGGTTTCATTTCCCCAAACGCATTCCATTTGTACTGTTCGGTATGTCTAATTTATTCGAGATTGGTATTCAGTCGATCTTTGAAGCCAGGAGAGGATGCATATGCATTATACCTTCTGTTGCCAGGCGCCAATAATCAGCATAGGAAATTCATTAGCGTTGGTTGGTGACGTTAAGAAGTGGAGATCTATTTCCATGCGAGCGTGATGGCGCGCGCTACGCTGCGCTGGAACCAGGCGCTGCCCGTCATGTCTCTCCTACCCTCCCGATCCCCTACCTACCCCACCCCACCCGGGGCGGACAAACAAGAAAGATTCACTCGGATTTTATTATTATAGATGAAAAAATCTCTGATTAAGCGGAAACACTGTATTTCTTAAAGTTTAAATCATTGTAATTGTAATTGTTATCATTTGTAACGGCAAATTGAAGGCGATAAGTTAATAAGGACCAATTTTTCAAGTCCTAATAGTAATATGACATTTCGTGATCCTTTGCTTTCATTACAGTAACAGCGACAATTTAGATAGTCAGAATGATGACCAAAATATAGATTAACGATAAGGGCCATAATTTCGGAAGATGAGGTAAGCCAACTGACAAATGAAAGACATAGAGACGAAGAAAAGTTATAATTTGGTCTGACATTTAAAAGGGAAACTAAAATGACGCTCCTCGGAGACAAGACAATGTATACAGAAAATACAAAAAAGTATACCTTAGTTTAACCAGACCACTGAGCTGGTTAACAGCTCTCCTAGGGCTGGCCCGAAGGATTAGACTTATTTTACGTGGCTAAGAACCAATTTGTTACCTAGCAACGGGATTTACAGCTTATTGTGGAATCCGAACCACATTATAGCGAGAAATGAATTTCTGTCAACAGAAATGAATTCCTCTTATTCTTCATTGGCCGGTCGGAGATTCGAACTCGCGGCCAGCAGAGTGCTGGCTGAGAACGGAACCCACCCTCCCAATGAGGAACTAAAATACTTGAAAGAGGGGAATCTGACAAATGTGTTGTGCTATTCTCTCAAGGAGAGATGAAAAGATATCATAGGTAGAGGCGAATAATTAAAAAAATATAGATTCCAATCGAACTAGAAATAATTAATAACAAGCGTAACCACATTTACAGAAGGAAAAGGAAAGGCGTTTCTAGCCATTGTTTTTGTGGTTATCATTGAGTATTTGCTCCTGTCGTGCGTATGTTCTAAATATGAATTACATGACAGCTTAAAGAAAGGGTATTTTTGTTGAAAATTTTTCTCCCCTATAGGGGAGTCATTCTTTTATGATAAAACACTTATAAGTAACATGATATTGAAGAACTTGCTCTTCCTTTACAGAAGATAGGTCCCTTTTTCTGAAATAAAAAGTCATTATTTCATAGTTTGAAGCTAATCTGAAAAAATGGAAGAATAATTATTTCTGTGCAAGCAAATTGAGTATTCCTTGAGTGACCTTCTAATGGTATCGATTCGGATGAAAATTTATTTTACTGAAGCTATTTCTGTTGCATATAGTTCTGTTTTCTTTTATGCAAAAAAATCTTATTTTCATTCATGGCAGATTAAAGAAAAAGTATTGCCACCTTTTTGACCTGAAATATTTAACATTAGGACGTCAGCAGTAAAAAAAATGCCTCCTAAAGTGATCTCATTAAATTTAGCATCAAAGTTTTCCTTATTATAACGGTTTCTGTCGTAAGATGTTAAATTCTCTAAAAGACAAGTCATCCAATGCGAAGGGAGTTAAACACTGATACACATCTTCATTATTTTCAGATGCTAAAGACTTTTTATAATATTTTTTTTTTGGGGGGGGGCGGGAATTCTTAAAATTGTATATAGGCAAATATCATGCATAATATTTATGTTCCTTTTAGCAGGATAATTAATAAAAATCACTAGACAAAACTTACACAAGTATCTTTGAATAAACTTCAATCTATTCCTGGAAAATGATATATCACTCGTCTCTCGTCCCCGGAATGATTAAAAAATCCTCTGATATAAAGGGAGATTCCTATCTCTAAAAATAAGCTGCCTCATTTTTTTTTAGTTATCAAAGCCCTTTATATTTAAACATTCTCCATTATTCAAAGAGTAGCCCTCGATCAGGGTTTGACGCCAAGAGAGAGAATTCATCAGCATAATTCCCTCTGTTGCTAGGCGTCAGAGATCCTAATAAGAAATTCATTAGCCTCTGCTGGTGACGTTAAGTACATAAGATCATTACTGGTAAAGTCTTTTGATAAAGTGGGATGCGAGATTGTAAGATTAGCGGGCCAAATTGGTATGCTTCCAATTATAAAGTCTACCTGGTATGGCGAACCTCAGTTCCTACTCTTTCATCCTCTTATAAGCGTTTCACTCGTTTTAATTAGCTTTACAGGGCCGAATAAGCAATCCTTTGTATGTAAGAGCTTTCGTCTACTGTCTAACTCCGTCAGTACCCACCTTAAAACTTGGTCTTCCTGTTTTTAATATGTATTTTACATTGAAAATAAGTCTGCTCTTCAGAAGAATGCTGAGAATTAACTGTTGTAATTTTGATTTGTTTAAATCAAATATTAACCTATAAAGGTGAAATAAGAACCCAATTATGGATTACCTTCTTTAATTTTGTTATTTGCTGCCAGCAGTACACTTTTAGAATGTTTTTGTTACATCAGCATTTTTCTCTTCCTTTGAAATGTTCCTGTGACTGTAAGTGTATGGCTTTGAAAACATTTACGTGCGATATTCACTTTCTCGTAACGTTCGACTACTTACGTTATTTTTCATACCAATTTACTCTTAGTTTTCTATTTAAAATTTCATTCTCCTGATTGTACGGAAGGATCCTTAGCCTGACTTTTGACTGACTCGGTCTTAAATCGCCAGTAACACATTTCTTATAGCAATGCTACATATGTTTTCCTCTTGCAAAGTCGAGGTAAGTGTTAAGTGAACATCTTTCTATAACAGTCAATGGCCTTATATGTACCTTATCAGAACAGCCAATGCTCTTCTTCAAAAGCAAATTTTACCCCAATAAATGCTTTTCACGCGTAGCCCCAAGGTAAGAGCAACTACTATAGTTATTCAGAATAAACCGTTTACTTACATCTTCGCGACTGTGATTTCTATTCACATTTCAAGTCAGTGAAAATTGAGGATTGGTCAGAGTATACAAATTTTTCCTTTATTGACCAATATGCTGTTGAGTGTGAATGGTTGTTTTCATTCTGTTAACTAACGCCCCCCACAGTGAAATGAAGAACAATAAAGAAAAGTACGTTGATATGTGATGACGCTTTCTTTCGAAGTATGAAATATTACATAAGAATGAAATGTCTAAAGCATCAAATTCTGTGCTTAAGATGCACAAGAGAAACAACCGAAAACAGCTTCCCCTTTCAGCACGACTTTACAGCATTCGAATACGTAGCAAGTATCTTTTCCTTCGTATATAAATAGAGCTATTTTCATCCCCGTTATAAGACAAAAGATCTTTGCCATCGGAATTGGAATGGCACGATGAACTTTTCCTCATCGCATCGGTGAGTGAGGGGGAAAAATAATTCAACCGGAAGGCTTCTCGTTTCTGTGCTCCTTAAAGGGAGAGACATATTAGAAAGGTTGACCAGCACAGAGAGATGGAAATATTAGAAAGGTTGATGGGTGCGGAGGGATAGAGTTATTAGAAAGGTTGGTGGATACAGAGAGATACAGATATTGGAAAGGTTGACGAGTACAGAGAGATAGATGTATTAGAAAGGTTGACGGGTACAGAGATGGAGAGAGCTATTAGAAAGGTTGACAGGTGCAGAGAGAGATTTATTAGAAAGGTTGCCAGTCGCAGAGAGAGAGATTTATTAGAAAGGCTGACAAGTACAGAGATAGAGTTATTAGAGAAGTTGACGAGTACAGAGATATAGAGAGTTATTAAAAAGTTTGACGAGTACAGAGATAGTTATTAGAAAGGTTGACGGGCGCAGAGAGATGGAGTTATTAGAAAGGTTGACGGGCGCAGAGAGATGGAGTTATTAGAAAGGTTGGCGCGTACAGAGAGGTAGAAATAAGTATACCCTAGTTTAACCAGACCACTGAGCTGATTAACAGTTCTCCTAGGGCTGGCCCGAAGGATTAGATTTATTTTACGTGGCTAAGAACCAATTGGTTGTCTGGCAACGGGACCTACAGCTTATTGTGGAATCCGAACCACATTATAGCGAGAAATGAATTTCTATCACCAGAAATAAATTCCTGTATTTTTCATTGGCCGGTCGGAGAATCGAACGCGAGGCCAGCAGAGTGCTAGCTGAGAACGATACCCACCTGTCAAATGAGGAACTACAGAGAGGTAGAGATATTAGAAAGGTTAATGGGTACAGACAGAGATACTAGAAAGGTTATAGAAGATATTGGCAAACAAATAGAAGGGTAAAAAAAACCGGCATTGTTGGTCCTCAAACTAGCAAGATTAATTGAACACAAAAGGGTTCAAGTGGTTGTTGAACAACCTCTCCTTCATGAAAAGGAGTTCGCAAAAAAATTAATGCACAGTTTGTGTTTGAATATAACGGTATATTAAAAAATATGCTAATGATGAACAACCCTAAAAGTTACAATATACAATATCCCGAATTCAGAATCTAATACTGGCAAAAAGAAAACTGTATACTATATTACATGTATATATATGTGTTGTATATATATACGTGTGTTTGAATATAATATATATATATATGTGTGTGTGTATATACATATATATATATATATATATATATATATATATATATATATATATATATATATATATATATGAAATTTTTATCACATATTTATATATAATCATGAAGCTACAAATGTCGCTTAATATCGAAATTCACGCTACCTCAGTATGTGTGTGCCGAAGTGTTTATATAAGTGATAAATGAATTGGGAATATATTCGTGACGAAAACCTATTCAGTGTGGACGTTTAACCGTTGGCCCAATGGTTAAACGTCCACTGGAGTCGCTGAATAAGTTTGCGTCACGGGTTCGTATATATTTATCACTATGGAGATATATAGGTAGTAAATATAAGCGACATTTGTAGTATGATTGTGTATATATATATATATATATATATATATATATATATATATATATATATATATATATATATATATATATATATATATATATATATATATATATATATATATATATATATATATATATATATATATATATATATATATACATATATATTATAACACAGTATATAGTTTATTTTGCCGAGACAAGATAAATTACGTTCTGAATTCGAGATTGTATATTGTGTTTTTACTACTTTTACGATTATTCATCATTAGCATATTTTTAATATGCCGTTATGTTCAAACACAATCTACTATGATATATTAATTTTTTAGAAAAGAACACATTTACAAAAAATATCTGTCTATATATATATATATATGGTATATATATATATATATATATATATATATATATATATATATATATACTGTATATATATATGTTATAGAGAGAGAGACTCAAAAATTGGTATGGATTCTTTTAATCCTGTCTAATCAATTACTTGGCAAACCGCCGAGGATGTCGTCTCCAGGATGATCAAATTATTGTTCACTTTCTGATATTCCAAAGGAGTCTTCGAATCATAATATCAATCTGTGTATTCAATATTCTTCCATATTTTTTGAATGAACTAAATGGTTAGGCTTATATTGAATGGAGGGATGGATACACTATACACAAACTCTCTCTCTCTCTCTCTCTCTCTCTCTCTCTCTCTCTCTCTCTCTCTCTCTCTCTCTCTCTCTCTCTCTCTCTCATTTCAACCATAGAAAATCTTAAGATTTGAAAGGGAAGTGACCTGAGGATTCTGCCAATATCGACCCGAAGGCTTACCCAATTACAATGTACATTACCCAATTACAATGTATATTACCCAATTACAATGAATATTACCCAATTACAATGAATATTACGCAATTACAATGTATATTACCCAGTAACAATGTAAAATGCAAATATTGACTGCAACAAAACTTCTTCTTCTATCAGTCAGAAAGTAGGAATGAACCTTCGCTGAGATCAAAGACCACTGAAGACAAACCGAATCAAAACAAAATCAAAGAGGTCCAGACCTCCAAAGGCAAAACTTGAAAAATGCGACCCGATATTAATTAAATAACTATCAAAGTCAGGATGCACGAGTTTCTCGATGCATATATTGTCCAATACGTCCCTCCTGAAAAATATATAAGCCAAAAAAATACTTAAAAATAAAGGAATACCTAAAGCAATGTAGAGTACATGGAATATTTTGCAATTAAAGATTAATATGAAAAGAATATCATTGTACTGGTTATTTAAAAAAAATTAAACAAAACAACCATTTTCCCAAAAATTCCACCCTCTCCCTCCCCACTCCCGAGAAAAAAATAACCAGCCATAGATCTCGAAGAAACACTTTATCTGTTTTTTAATCTATCGGTAATATTTGCTTTTGAAATATCTATATTGGCGTTACAATTGCACTGATCAGCAACAACTGCATTACTATGAGTAGTCAGCAGTAGCAACAGGAGCGAGGCACAACATGTCAAACCGAATCTGAGAGTTACCATTGTAAAGGTAACTGAAATAAGTTAGGTTTTATCAGCAAGTCACACATCCCATAAAGCATTATGGTTACGCACAGCGATCACGAGATCAGCCTCGGGCTTGAAATTCAAATCATCACAAACCATGGAGTTGTTTATGGCGATAATAGCACTATATATCCTAAAAGCAAGCGTGTGTTATTGTTTTGCGTGTGTTTAAAGAAGACATGCCTCTTATTTAACAGTATTTGCTGGGTATAGTGGTCACAATGTGGCACTCACACCATGAATATGTTTATGATGGCGGTAATAATATATATTTGCAATCATGCGTAGTTTATTTTATTTTTTTATGCGTCAAAAACTGATATGGTGGTTATTTCACAATATCTTTTGTATCTTTAGTTACTGGTCTAGTGTCAGTTCCAGTAACTCTAAGGCACAAGGTTCATTGGCACATAAACACTTTGTAAGTCATAGACAGGGTGTGGGGTTTGCATCCCCATCAAAAAAAATACTTTTATAGTGAATATACATGCAAACATATATATATATATATATATATATATATATATATATATATATATATATATATATATATATATATATATATATATATATATTATATATATACATAGATATATATATATGTATATATATATATATATATATATATATATATATATATATATATAGTGGTATGTGTGTGTGTGTGTGTGTGTGTGTGTGAGAGAGAGAGTGAGTGTATGACAGGATGTCAGTGAAAATCACAAAACAAAAGGATTCATTCTTACGACAACTTGCGTCATCTTTTTTTTTTTTTTTTTTTCCATTCCTACATCTTGCAAAAACTGTCGACGCACGCTTCCGTAATCTTCAATGAAGGCGAGGAGCGAGAAAATTAAGTTTACTTCTCGTTATGCACCACAAAAATGGAAACACTAAAATGTTGTTTTGTGCCGGGAAACAACGTCGGAATTTACCATCTCTTCGCAAGACGTTACGTGATGGCCATATTTAACAGAGATTTTCCTTCCGAGGGAACTGAGCGCGCGGGGAGGGCCGGGGGCCACGTTGCGGGGGCCTGTTGTCCTGAGAATCAAGTACGAGGTTCATGAAGAGAGGAGAATCTCTGTGTAAAGATTCTCAGCTGCTCAGGAATGAGGAATAGATTCTCGCCCAAAAAGGAAATGGATTTGGGGAAATGGAGTCGTACTTATATTCATGCTAGGATAACGCGTTTATAAATATATTCGTGAAAGAAGACTGCATAACAAAATTGTATTAGTCCGTGTTATTCTTTCGTGAAAATCTATATAAGGACATAAATATATACACTAAAAGGAATTAGCATCTACACATATACATGGGAATGATTATGTTTACTGCATATAAGTAAACGTTCATAAGCAAACAAAGTCCCGTATTGATAAAAATATTGCTACGTATATGTGGGTAACAAATAAGGTCGCTTCATCATAATACGTGAAAGAATTCCTCTGTACAATATTTTAAAGACAAGTTCATCCTCTGTGTCGCGACACTGGTCAGTCAACATCTAACAAGACTAGATATTTGAGAAAATAAACTTTGTCGTGTCGGTAGGTCGTTTACGCATACTTGCAAGTGAATTTCCCCCATTGTCTTCATCGTAATTACATTAGGACTCTCTCTCTCTCTCTCTCTCTCTCTCTCTCTCTCTCTCTCTCTCTCTCTCTCTCTCTCTCTCTCTCTCAGTTTAATTTGTTGTTCATAATTCGAACAAGGCAAGGAACATGGCTGTGAGTTCCAGCAGTCCGGTGAAAATTCAAGATTATTTTGCAGCGCATACGAAATAATAATAATAATAACAGTAAGTGACAAGGACTGAAGGGATAAAGCTACCAGACGGGAATAGCATCAAACACATAGATGAGACAGGTTACGAATACCGGGAATAATAGAAGGAGAGGATATAAAACACCAAGAGATGAAGAACACGATCAGGCAAGAATGTATGCAGAGACTTAAGGCGATACTCAAGTCAAAACTCAACGGCGGAAACATGACGAAAGCCATAAACACATGGGCTGTACCAGTAATCAGATACAGCGCGGGAACAGTGAAGTGGATGAATGCTGAACTCCGCAGCATAGACCAGAGAACTAGGAAACACATGACAATACACAAATCACTACACCCAAGAGCAAATACAGACAGACTATACATAACACGAAAGGAAGGAGGGAGAGGTCTACTAAGCATAGAAGACTACGTCAATATCGAGAGCAGAGCACTGGGGCAATATCTGAAAACCAGTGAAGAAGAGTGGCTAAGGCGTGCATAGGAAGAAGGACTGATAAAAGTAGACGAAGACCCAGAAATATACAGAGACAGGAGAATGAAAAACAGAACAGAGGAATGGCACAGCAAACCAATGCATGGACGGTACATGAGACAGACCAAAGAACTGGCCAGCAATAAAACATGGCAATGGCTATAGAGGGGAGAACTCAAGAAGGAAACAGAAGGAATGCTAACAGCGGCACAAGATCAGGCCCTAAGAACCAGGTATGTCCAGAGAACAGTAGATGGAAATAACATCTCACCCATATACAGGAAATACAATGTGAAAGACGAGACCATAAACCACAGCAAGCGAATGTCCGGCGCTTGCACAGAACCAGTACAAAGAGGCAGTAGCAAAAGCCCTCCGCTGGAATCTGTGCAAGAAACACCAGCTAGCTTGCAGTAATAAGTGGTACGAACATCAACCTGAGGGAATGATAGAAAACGATCAGATAAAGATCCTCTGGGACTATGGTATCAGAACAGAGGGTGATACGTGCCAATATACCAGACTTGACGCTGAGTAACAAAATCAAGAAGAAAGTAGCACTCATTGATGTCTCAATACCATGGGACACCAGAGTAAACGAGAATGAAAGAGAAAAAATTGATAAGTATCAAGACCTGAAAATAGAAATAAGAAGGGTATGGATATGCCAGTGGAAATTGTACCCATAATCATAGGAACACTAGGCACGATCCCAAGATCCCTGAAAAGGAATCTGGAAAAACTAGAAGCCGAATTAGCTCCAGGACTCATGCATGAGCGTGCTGTTAGAAACAGCGCACATAGTGAGAAAAATGGTTGACTTCTAAGGAGGCAGGATGCAACCCGGAACACACACACACACACACACACACACACACACTATAAATACCACCCAGTCGAATAGGATGACTGTGATAGACGAAAAAATAAATTATAATAATAATAATAATAATAACAATGCTGGTGAAATCTGAACGACGAAAGAAACTCCGAAAGGATCTGCTGACAGGTCTACGAATTTAAGACACCTTTTTTTTTTTTAGTACCTGCAC
>NC_089795.1:30092767-30202767 GCF_040412425.1 Macrobrachium rosenbergii
GTAATGTAGGGGTAATGTAACTTGGAGTTTCCAAATTAACTTTATTGATATATAATATAAAAATTAAATTAACAGGAGAAAATAATAATGAGGACAGCTATTTTCAGAGAGAGAGAGAGAGAGAGAGAGAGAGGGTAAGTTAACCAAAGTTCCCCATAACATTTTGAGGGTACCGAATGCTCAACTTTAAATAATCCATTGAGTATTATTGAATAAACAACCAAATAATTTCATTCCTTTAGTATATTTACACTGATAGCTGACTCAAAGTGAAAAATTAACTGCAGCCATTAACGAAATGGTAAACTTATTTGCAAATAGGTTTTCCATTATGTTTATATCACTACATTTCCCCTGAACGCTCCTCTATAAGGGCTAAATCCAGAATCGTTATTGGAACATAACTGTCGCTGTAAATGACAAGGTAAGTTATTTTTGTTTCGAAATGCTGTGTTTGACGACCCTTAGTTATTATATTCTGGGTAATAATAACAAATCTAGATTATGAAAACCTTGAAATTAGAGTAAATGATATTGTGAGTAATGGCCTGACATATACTTTAAGCTCTTCATTTGACGAATGCGCAATACAAAATTGACTAATATATTGAAGTGATTTTGACAGACTGGGAGCAGATCATCTCATGCACATATGATTATGACAGAAATGCCAGAACCTTACGGACTTAAAACTACATTACACAAGCACCAGAAATCTGTTAGAAAAACAAATAGCCGCATCAAAACTGCCATGTTAAGAAATCTCACGGATATTCATGAGCAGCTGATCACCACTGCAAAATATTACAAAAATATATTATGTAAAAGACTGACAGTGTAATCTTTCGTAATGTAGGTGATCTGGAGTACATCAGGAATGAAAAGGTTCGCTGATGTCAGTAAAACAGATGTTTTCTGCGAATGAATCTTTCAAAGTCATTTCATGTAGTCTGTTTGCCTGAAGATAACATTGTTATCTGTCTTCGCTGTAGTTTTGAGCATACCCTGAAAGAAAATTTTACCTCGAAAGTCCATACAGATGAAAGTGGACGAATAAAAGTAGAAAGGAGAAAGTCGTTGGAACGAGAGAATAAAAAAAAAGAGATGGGTAAAAAGAGAAGGAGTGATGGAGGAATGCAAGGAATGTTTCCGAAAGAAAAAGGAGTAAGGAAAGGGGATCAAGGAATTTCAAGAAGGGAAGAGAGAGGTAGACTGTTAGGTAAATAGAAAGAGAAAGCGACGTTTTACTTGACGGATGGATTTAATGCTGTAAACTTCTCTTGCCAAACTTTTCTTGTAAACCAAAGATAGAGCAAGAGATGGAGTAAGAGAGAGAGAGAAGGAAAGAAAGGGATTTGTACTGGTTAACTTTTACAGACTGTCTTTCCCCTGCCACCGAAAACACTCAAGCAACCGAAAATAAAATTAAAGCTAAAGTGGCAGTGTATGAAGATATAATTGGTAAGCCAATTCTCCGTTTTAAATGTAGACTGTGGGTGAGGTCTTTGTGCGTAATATATATATATATATATATATATATATATATATATATATATATATATATATATATATATATATATATATATATATATATATATATATATATACACATATACATATACACACATACACATATATTTATATATATATATATATATATATATATATATATATATATTATATATAAACACAGTATATATGTATGTCGACTAGCTACCAGGAACCTAATTTTCTTGTTAGGTGATTTGAGCATTTTCGATATACAGTAATGGAAATATATTTATTTTTTCAATGCTTATTTTTTTCACTGCCAAATAATTCTCGGTATATGTTTTCATATAATACTTCGACAGAGAACAAAATCATTGTGCTTCCGAGAAGTAATGTATACTAAGTTAAAATTGCTCTTCCAGATTTTTTTTTTTTTTCAAACAAAGGTTAGTTCCGCAAATATTTTCATTTGTTATTTCATGATGTGAGATCCGAATATACCTTTTGAATATTGTAGTGAAGAAATTTCATGGCTCGCTTAGCATTGTGCAACGATGTCTAGAGGCATCAATATATATTTTTAAATTACATGTATGCAATTATCAGTATTGGTGTAGTTCTCCGCTGCCAGAGTTAACTACAAATAAAACAAACGAAGTATTTTTCAACCTGCTGTTTTATCTTTCATCGTTTTTCTAAATATATGAGCGAGTTCACGTATTGAGATAAGATGGTATATTATTTAATCAAATTTAATCTAATACATACATACCTGATTTATGTAAATATAAATTAAAGGATTAAAATACGTAAACGCGAAAGCTGGTCGAATGGTTTTTCGGTCCTTTCACTTCATCCGTGGAAGGACTGGTTATTTCTGGTATGACGTACGAGAGTAAAGACAACCCTACTACTAGTAGAGTCTAGGAGCAATGCCTGTGAAGCCGGTCGGTTATGATTTCCTTAGTGGCCAATAGATGGCATCAGCATGCTCTTGTTACTACTTGAACGATTTCCTTTAACGAAAAGGGAGGAAGGTTTCAGATATTGGCATAAATTTGCATTGTTGCAATAGGTATTGATCTAATTCTGTCTACAACAAATATAGACTACATGTTTGGATTAAATGTGCACATTACATTAAAATGCTAGTCATTTCCTTAATATAAAAAATTACATTTTCCATGTTGACCGAGATGTCGGTCCTCCGTGATAATGATCAAGATTCTCGTCTGACGTAGGTGAGATTCTTACTGAGAAAGAGGCTTTCGTTTTATCCTGCGATTATAACTGAAACATCCATTCCACGCTGACATAAATGCAAGAGCAGTATTGATAATTAAGTAGCTACTTACGGATGAAACTAACCATTTACATTTCGTTATCTAGAGACCTTTGGAATTTTATGTGGGATTTATTATCGTTGGGATTTAATAACGTTTACAATACCTTTATTTTTTGGTCTTCATAACTGAGTTATGACCAGAACACATTAAGAAATTAAGAAGTATTACTAACTTGTATGAATGAAAATTCCAATGAATATAGTACATATATATTAGTCCAGGATTCATTGGAGCCTATTTAATCCTTCAGTTACAGTCTTTGCTCAGGCATCGCCACCAAAGACAGAGGTCACAAAGAGGATTTCTTTAAGAGATTATGTCTTAAAGGAGTTTCAGGAGAAGGTAAGACCATGCACATATATTAGGCTTATCCTTTAATCTATAATTTAAAGATATTGTCATTAAAAGTCAGATCTGAATAACGAATTTTTTAAATTCCTCCGAAATTTTTTTTTTTTTTTTTTTTTTTAGCAGTGAGTCCCAGGTATCTGCTTTGTTTGTGGTCAAGGATATCATTTCCATTAGTAGTTTACCATTTAACGTCGCACCCTGTTTGTTGTATTACATCCTTTCATTTATCATCCGCGGTCTGCGATTATTTTCTCACAAGATAACTCAGTGCTTTCGAGAGCAAATGCTTTGTGTTCTTGCGTTAGCATAGACCTACCTATGTTTCTTTACTTGCTCTAGGCCAGTGGTTCTCAATCTTTTTTGAGTGATGGCACCCTAACTAATGTAATCATTACCGTGGCACCCCTTCTTCACCATCCCACCATATCGCATGAATTAACTTCTTATTTAATGAATAAAATTATTTTCCATACTACACACACACACACACATATATACATATATATATATATATATATATATATATATATATATATATATATATATATATATATATATATATAGACATATATACTGTATATGTGTGTGTGAACGTATTAGAGTAGACACACTGATAATAATGATATGAAGGCGTCTGCAAACCTTTTTTTTTTTTTTTTTTTGAAAATGTTCACTGAGATGATCTAGCCAAGACAAAACTCATGACAATCTTGCGGCACCCCTAGGCACTGTCTGTGGCACCCCAAGGTGCCACGGCACCCAGTTTGAGAACCACTGCTCTAGGCTAACAAAGACGCTCAGGGTTTGCCAAGTCGATATGATATGTTGGACAATGATTTTCTTTGATTCCATGCAGTTAGAAAGCTTCTTTAGCTATTAGAATGGACAGAAGGTCTTCATGAATACCTTCTGCACTTGAAATATGGTGGTAAGGAGATGGTCCTTTTTAGTAGGCTATATTTAAGGTTAATTTTTTGCTTTTCAACTTATCACCACTACTATCTGCCTAGATACTTTCACTTAGGTTAACCAATTGAAGAATAGCATGGTGAGAGTGGCTATGGTTTCTTGATACCAAATAAATGAAACATATAACGGTTTTAGTTTTCTGTAAAAGAAAACTATTGAGATGGCTATTTGTCTGTCCTTCCGCACTTTTTCTGTCCGCCCTCAGATCTTAAAAACTACTGAGGCTAGAGGGCTGCAAAGTGCTATGTTGATCATCCACACTCCAGTTATCAAACATACCAACTTGCAGTCCTGTAGCCTCAGTAGTTTTTATTTTAGTTAAGGTTAAAGTTAGCCATGATCGTGCGTCTGGCAACGCTATAAGACAGACCACCACCGAGCCGTGGTTAAAGCTTCTTGGGCCACGGCTCATACAGTATTATACCGAGACTACCGAAAGATAGACCTATTTTCGGTGGCCTTGATTATACGCTGTACAGAAAATCTGATTGTGCCGAAGAAACTTTGGCGCATTTTTTACTCTGGTCGTTCGTGATAATGGCATTTCCCGTCCGGCGTACGTGAGGTTCTCAGCGAGAAAACGCCTTTTGTTTCTTCTTGACCCCAATAAATTGAGTATACATTGCATGCTAACATGTTTGTTGGAGAAGGAATTATACAGTTCAGAATACTTTATCTTTAGATCTTTGTAAATGTGATGTGGTGCATATTAATGCTGGGATTAAATTAATGTTCATATCACCTTTATTCGTCGTCTGTATATTTGCATTATGGCAAGAACACATAGACAGAGAGAGGGTTTTGAGCAGATTTGTACAAATGACACAGGCGAAAAGTATAGAATGTTTTTAAGATGAGAATTGATGGGAGCCTGTTTAATCCTGCTAATGCAGCCAGGTATTGCCACCGAAGAAAGATAACCCAAAGGAATTTTCTTCAAGAGAATAAACCTCAGAGGAGTTTTAGGAAATGAGAATTCTGTACAGAAACTGAACATTTTCTATAGTTTACTATTCAAAGAAATTGTTAGTAAAACTCATATTTGATTATCGAAGTCTTTCCTACCCTTTGAGATGTGCTCTTGGCAGTGGGTACCAGGTTTCTGCTGAAGTGGAACCTCTTTCATGTCTCTCTTTCCTCTTAGTTTTCTGTAAAAGAAAACTATTGTGTCGCTTTGTCTGTCCGTCCGCACTTTATTCTGTCCGCACTTTTTCTGTCCGCCCTCAGATCTTAAAAACTACTGAGGCTAGAGGCTGCAAATTGGTATGTTGATCATCCACCCTCCAACCATCAAACATACCAAATGGCAGCTCTCTAGCCTCAGTAGTTTTCATTTTATTTAAGGTTAAAGTTAGCCATTATCGTGCCTCTGGCAACGACATAGGATAGGCTACCACCGGGCCGTGGTTAAAGTTTCATGGGCTCATACACCATTATACCGAGACCACCGAAAGATAGATTTATTTTCGGTGGCCTTGATTGCACCGAAGAAACTTACTTGTTTTATGTAGCCATGAATACCTTTTCCATTTCCAGTTTATCTTTCAACATTACTGACTCTTTGTTGTATAACATCCTTCTGTGTTACCAGCCTCGTATCATCTGTGATATTCATTCCCTCTTTTATCATTCTCTTTGTGAACTTGTCTTTTCACTCCATAATGGAGTGTTTTCCAGAGCAAATGTTTCGTCTTCTTCTTCAGCTTAGCTCTTGATTACCTTACTTCTCTGAGGTTAAGAAAGTCATTCAAGTTTTGCTGTGTTAATAAGATATTATGCAGGATGAAGTTTTTTTTTGTGATTCCGTGTAAGTTGAAAAGCTTCAATGTTAATTAGAATAGACGGAAAGTTTCTCTAAACACCTTCCACACCTTTCTCTGCTTAGAGTACATGCAACTGAATTGTATCGAAATGATTTCTGTGTTTTCTTAGTGCCAGCGGTTTGATGAGCTCTTTAATGCAGCTCAGCCCTTAGCCCTTGTTTGCTATATTTCGAGGTGACCGGAAGTTCAGCTGTAACTACTGTACACTCACATACACTCTCAATCAAACGTGCACACATTACATTATATATATATATATATATATATATATATATATATATATATATATATATATATATAAATATATATATATATATATATATTATATATATATATTATAATTTATATATTATATACATATATAAAAATATATATATACATATATATGCTGTAGATAGATTTAAGGACCTTCTCTCTCTCTCTCTCTCTCTCTCTCTCTCTCTCTCTCTCTCTCTCTCTCTCTCTCTCTCTATACCAAGTGCTATCAGTGGCCGTCAGCCGTGCTCATTCAGGAGCGTCAGAACAAACATGGTTTGTTTGCACCACTACAAAATCAAGAGGTTCGCTGTCTTTAGAACTTTCAACGCTTGAACATGCCACATTATCTGTACATACATATACATAGTTACATATATATATATATATATATATATATATATATATATATATGTATATATATATATATGTTATATATATATACATATACATATATTGTATGTATATATATATATATATATATATATATATATATATATATATATATATATATATATATATATATATATATATATATATATATATATATATATATATATATATATATATATATTATGTATACAATTACAAATATGTTTCAATGATCGAGTTCAGTGATTTACTTGTTACTGACTATCAACAATTAAATTAAGAAACTAATGTTCGTAGCACGTAGTACATCAGGAGAGTTTCCACTGCATACAGGATGTGACGTATATAGTTTTCTAGGGGAGATGGGGGGTGGTCCCTGGAGATGCGTGATGCTCCCCACTTCCAGCATGTGTAAAGATGTTCGCACTGATAACAAGAGCATTAGAGAAACAAATCCATAGTTATGTATGGATTCAGATATATTTAAAAATACACCTAAACAGAGAGCTTTCGGGAATCTGCTCGATTCGCCCTTTCATCCCTGTTTAGATTTATTTCTAAATATATTTGTACCAATTACAAAACTGTGAATTTGCTCCTCTGTTTCAAGACTCAGGTTACTATGAGTATTTTGTAACCAGAAAATTCATGATAACTTAAGTTAATCCTATGCCCCAGGCTTAGATCAATAAATGTGGATGTACTCAGGCCACTATGAGTATTTTGTAACCAGAAAATTCATAATAACTTCTATTATTCTTATGTCCCAGGCTTAGATCAATAAATGTGGATGTACTCAGGCCAGTATGAGTATTTTGTAACCAGAAAATTCATAATAACTTCAGTTATTCTTATGCCCCAGGCTTAGATCAATAAATGAGGATGTACTCATCCCCACGGTAATTTATCTGAGGATGATCCAGCTGAGACACTCCAAGGGGGCCGAATGAGGGAGCGATGAATTCCCACAGGAAGCCGTATAAACCTCTCCATCTTCAGCGAATGGAGGCAAAAGATGCCGTGACCGGGAAGCATTCATTCGGAGATGATATCTCTTCGCCCCTTGGAGATACACAGCCTCCGAAGCGACGACGTAGGATAAACACACAGGTCGAGTAATGTCATTCAGGCTCGCCTCCGTCGATCGAGCAAATGAAGGAATCAGTCCAGTGGCCCGGAAATATAAATGAAATGGAAATGTTCGCAGGCTATCCCGCCCAGCCTCCTCTCACGCCTCAGTTGTCATATCAGTTAGAGGTTATGACATTTATGGGATATTGCTGGGTTGAGTTATTAAATTAATTTAAAGTTATTAAATGAATATATATATCATTAAATTTTTCTGAGTTTAATGGTATATATATACATTATGGCTTGTTTGCATGTATGCATGTATTGGTAATAGCCATTATAACCTCTGAAAGAAATAGCTATGACTAGAACATATATATATATATATATATATATATATATATATATATATATATATATATATATATATATATATATATATATATATATATATATGTATGTATGTATGTATGTATGTATGTATATATATATTATATATATATATATAATTATAAAAAGATATATATATATATATATATATATATATATATATATATATATATATATATATATATATATATACATATATGTGTGTATGTATATATATATATATATACATACATATGTATATATATGTTTAATATATGTTTATGTATATACATATATATATATATATATATATATATAAATTTGAATAATAAAATGTTAATTATGTTAAGTGTAATTAAAAATTGACCAGGTTTCCACTGAAAAGGAATGGACTTGTTTAGAGATGTTTTTCTATTTAGACTGACGATCTAAGTATTATGAGCAGTTGCTTTTTCAATCTTTTTTATCCTTTATCCGTATACCTAGCATTCCTTTTGTCCCACTCACATCGTATATTTATAATTTAGGTGCCTTGCAAGTAAAATAAAGGTTGGTGTTTCTTACAGGAGGACAGATAAGATAACCAAAATTTCAGACTTTTTAAGTATGCAAAGAGGGCCTTTCATACCCTAGACCCTCCTACTCACCTTCACATTAACCAGTCATGGAACGATACACCTCAGCTTAAATGCTGCAAGTTTCCCCATCATAATCCTCAAAAGGTCTGATAGAGGATATTTCAACTTTTCTTGAATTTGCTAAGGCTAACGCGAGGAGAGTTCGAATATGAAACTACAGCTCAGCAAGGAGAGAGAGAGAGAGAGAGAGAGAGAGAGAGAGAGAGAGAGAGAGAGAGAGAGAGAGAAGCTTGAAAAATAGAGCCTATTCGTTAAGTTGGAAACCGCTTCATCAAACGCATATTATCTTGCGCGGACTTGGCAGGTGAAGATAAGCTGTAATGTCCTCTGTTAGATCTCATGAAGAAGTCTGATGATCCAACTTTGAACATTTGCAAAGGGCTGAATCATGCTATGAGACTACAGTTACAGAGATGAACATTTTGGGGGGAGGGGGTGAGAAAGGAGGTGGAGCCTTTTTCTCTTCGTGAAATTTTTTTTTCCGAACTTTTAGAAATTTTTGTTATTTCAGTTGCTATTCTGTCAAGAAAATTGTTAGTCCGCTCAAAATAGTAGGCTTATGAGAAGAGTAAAATAAGAATTATATTCTATTATTTCAGCTTATGTGAGGAAGATTGTTTAGATTAAGCCTATGAGAATTATAATACATCCATAATTTCAACTCGAGAAGTGAAGTAACAGAAACTATATATGACTGGGTTCTATATTTCTTATATAGAGGTATATTAAATATTGATTAAATCAAGTAAAAAAAAAACAATAAATTCGCTGTCACTCATAGGAACAGATGCACGTCACATTTGTACCATAAAAACACTGCATTTCAAGTATTTCAATAAAAGTCATGTACATTAATAAAGTGCTATAAGAAATACATTTGGAGGAACTAGGTAAGAATTACATCAATCGTGAGCCTGCATGCCCTATGGACATCTTTCCAGGGTAAGAAATAAACTGTATATCAAATATATCATTGAGTATATCTGATTAACCTAAAGAATAAAGTTCTAAGCTGCGTCAACACATCTCAGAATTCCAACTGGGAAAATGCGGTGCTGCAGTCTAAACTCTCCGGTATGTGTAGGCAAAGGCTCTTTAATGGAAAGACCTCCGAAGTGGAAAGATTTCAGGCCGGTTTGCACAGCTCGCATTTTCTGGCGAGATCAGTAATGGTAATCTAACGGATGGTTTCAAGTCATTCCAATCTGAATGATTCGTGGTATTATACGAAAGCGTTCTTAATTATTCCGCGTGATTTTTTAAGAACAAAAGTACTTTTTCTTTTGGGGGAGAGTTCATTACGAGCCCAGAACCTAGCGCTAGCTTACAAAATTCCGGATAAAAAATTCTCAAAAGCAATTAGAGACCTCCCAAAGAACCCAGCCATCCATCAAATTCTTTTAACAATGAACCATTGCCTTGGTAAGTTACCTAAAAGGAACTACAACGTTTTCTACTATTTCATACTTGACATATATTGAATTGTTAGTGGTATTAAGAATGAAATAACTTTTACTTTATGTAAATGAAAACATGTAGATATCAAAGCAAATGTCAGAGACACAAAAACACACACACACACTATATATATATATATATATATATATATATATATATATATATATATATATATATATATATATATATATATATATATTGTTACAGACTGGACTTGGTTGATAAGAATTTACACACAAAATTATAATTGATGCTGCCACGAAACCAAGGGAGTCCAGTTTGTAAACAAAAGGGGATTTAATTGAAGACTTACTTCAGAATTTTCCTGGAGTTATAATTTAAGGTGGAAGGTCACCATATTGGAATTTAGAATTCTTTTTCCAATTTACAGTGATTTATTTATAGAAACTTAGCAAATCAACATTAGCAAATCAACATTTAGACACAATACACCATCACTGAGGGGCAGATTCAAAATAGGACACAGTAACAATAATGAATTGAATTGGCAACAGGCAAGTGGATAAAAATGGGGCCAATCTGCAATAATCAGTACAATGATAATAATCACATTCAGTCTGCCCTGATTACGTGAAATAGTAATGCATATGATGGTGTTCCAGGACGGAGGAATACTTCATAAGAACAGTTGGCCACAACGGAAACTTCTCTGAACTATGACCAGGAATTGTGCTGGCAGGCGGGGTATGGAAGCATGGAATTGCGATTGCCCCATGCGTCTCCCCTGAAAGAGACGTTCTGCATTAGCCCTGCTCAACTAAGGGAAATGGAATCTTCCTACAGCAGATTAATCAATACACGTTCTTAGATACAACACATAACGTAGCCTAGAAGGTGCTTTTAAGAAAAGCACGTAAATATGATCTGAGAATCGGAGCTGCGTGTGTGTTAACAATGAACACGTAATTATACGCGCCCAAAGTTAACTTACGCTATTACCACTTAACTTAAATAACTTAAATAGCCCTTAGATTGCACTGGTGGAGGATAAATGATTGTTATTTCGGGATCTTTACTCGAATTCAAAGTGCGTAAATGGCAAGGCAGGGGATACAGGCAAGATTCTGACAAAGGGAAGATTGTTTTCGTGAAGGAAGAGGTTAAAAGTTTAAAAGAAATGGAAATTAAGGAATTAAGTACAAGGGACAGGGCTGGCTATTTGACTACTCGCAAACGTACGAACCTTTTATGACTGTTATAGGCACCTGCAACCATTCCAGGTCCCTTGTTTGAGGACAGCCCGGCCAGCAGAGATAGAGGAACCCGCAGCGCGTCCTCTGCAGATGAGGTCAGAAGCAAGTCTCTGCCCTGCTTTTGAAA
This sequence comes from Macrobrachium rosenbergii, assembly GCF_040412425.1. Classification (NCBI taxonomy): domain Eukaryota; kingdom Metazoa; phylum Arthropoda; class Malacostraca; order Decapoda; family Palaemonidae; genus Macrobrachium; species Macrobrachium rosenbergii. Next base: position 30,104,252 of record NC_089795.1, read on the forward strand.
AGCAGGTCGCATTCGGCGTCGGGCGGTGGGGTTGGGAGCTGTACCTGCAAGCATGTCGAAAGGCCAGCAAGGAGGGTATAGGAAAAGCACACTTATCATTATATGCTATAGAATCAAAGACTACTTGTTCCCCAGCCCTAAATGCCCTTCTGCCCTTCCCAATCCCTACATGTCTCCCCCATCGCGTGATGGGGGGGGGAAAGGGGGTAAAGGGGGTTTTGGTATTGTTCTTCTGGATCGCACGATGTTGGGGGGTTAGGTACGGAAGTCCCGACGCCTAACTAACGGCTGTTGTTGGCGGGTTCAAATAAGTGCGGTTTCCCTGAGACGCCCGACTGGAGAAATAGGGGAATAACAGATTAATTCTGAAATTGCATGATGGAATCAAAGCTACAGGGAGGAGGCATGTATATCATAAGTATATATATATATATATATATATATATATATATATATATATATATATATATATATATATATTATATATATATATATTATATATATATATATATATATATATATATATATATATATATATATATATATATAAGTGAATGTTTAAGTGTGTGTATGTTTGTATGTTTGTGTGCTATAGAAATCCGAACCACTTGACTGATCTAGACAAAATTTGGCAACTGGTCATCATTTGACCCAGCTTAGATAACAGGGTAGGTTTCAAACCTGTACCCCCCTTCCCTTTTCCTAAAACTGGGCTGGTGCTGCCCATAGACTTAGTAACTAAGGTGGTAAATAAACTGTACGGGTTTATCATACCTCATTTTATTTACTCGATAACATAGAAATATATTATTGCAAATGCTTTGCTCTCCTGTGATTAATAATTCTGTACCAAGATTTGTGTTTAAGTTTAGTGGGGTGTGTGTTTATGTTTAGTGGGGATCTATTTAGGTTTAGTAAGAGGTGTGTTTAGGGTTAGTAGGGGGTGTGTTTAGGTTTAGTGGGGGAACGTCTTTAGATTTAGTGTGCAGTGTGCTTAGGTTTAGTGGTGTTGTTTTAGTTAAATTGGGGGGTGGTGTTTAGGTTTAGTAGGGGGTAAATGGGACAGTTACCACAGTAATATATGCATAAAATGGACAGTAACCACATTAATACCTGGGGACAGTCACCACAGTAATATCTGGATAAAATGGACAGTCAGTACAGTAATATCTGGATAAATATGACAGCCACCACAGTAATAATTAGATAAATGGGACAATCATCATAGTAATATCTGGATAGATTGAACAGTCACCACAGTAATATCTGGATAAAATGGACAGTCAGTACAGTAATATCTGGATAAATGTGACAGCCACCACAGTAATAATTAGATAAATGGGACAATCATCATAGGAATATCTGGATAAGATGGACAGTCACTACAGTGATACTTGGATAAAAGGGACAGTGAGTACAGTAATGTTTGGATAAATGGGACAGTCACCACAGTAATGGCTGGATAAAGTGGACAGTCAGCACAGTAATACTTGAATAAAAGAGACAGTCAGCACAGTAATACCTGGATAAAATGGACAGTCAGCACTGTAATACCTGGATAAATGGGACAGTCAGAACAGTAATAACTGGATAAATTGGGCAGTTACTACAGTAATACCTGGGTAAAAGGGACAGTCAGCACAGTAATACCAGGTTAAAAGGGACAGTCATCACAGTAATACCTGGATAAATGGGACAGGGACCACAGTAATAACTGGATAAACGGGACAGTCACTGCAGTAGTATCTGGATAAAAGGGGCAGTCAGTACAGTAATACTTGTATAAATGGGAAAATCAGAACAGTAATACATGGATAAAAGGACAGTCACCACAATAAAACCTGGATAAATAGGACAGTTACCACAATAATATTTAGATAACGGGGTCAGTCAGCACAATAATTCCTGGATAAATGGGACAGTCAGTACAAGGAGGTGTAGGAAAATTTTTCTGAGTTCTTCAGAGTTTTCCCCGGCAGCACCGGGTTGGTTAGCTAGTATATGTGTATATATATACTATGCATATATACTAGCTGACGTATCCAGCTTTGCAGGGTAAAAACTCAAAGCCCAGAACACACCAGACCGTAGAATACACCTGGGTATTTATGTATCCCAACCTCCTATTAGACAGGAAAAGGAATAAAATCTATATCTAGTGTAATATCAAAGAATTTTTATTTATGTTTTTTAAAAATATAAATACAGTAAAATCTTTCACAAATCCATAACAATACTACTTTAACACAAAACGTGATTGTGAACTTTTTTAGTTTCACTATCAGGAGCAAGAATAAATAAATTCTAGGGTGAACCCACCCTTGAGCAAACAACATAAAGTTGTCCGTGGGAAAAACACGACAATCTCAAATCCACACCACTGTACTTAATAGACTGTCTCTGTGCCTTGTTGCTCGTGATCGAGAATGCAAGTCTCACTGGAAATTACAATCTCTTAAAGTTAAAAAGGAGATCCGTCGGAATGAGTGATATCCATTGGATGAAAAATGTTTCGCCCTCTTCATTTTCTGTTAAGATAGTTACATTGCCCAACATTTTTGACATTTTATATTCACCTTTTCTCACCCCCTCTTCCTGTCGGGCCTGAACATGGACTTCAAGGGTATTGGGAGTGTCACGATTAATCTCATCGATTTCAAAAACTTTGGATTAGACACTAATATCTGCCATTTTTGACATTTTATTTTTCACACCTACTCACCCCCCCCCTCATATCGGGTCTGAATTTGAACTTAAAGGGCATCGGGAGTGTCACTATTCATCTCACCGACCTCGAAAATTGTGGATTAGACACTAATATCTGTCGTTTTCGGTTATTTTTACATGTTACCCCTTCCCTCCCCCACTCCCTTTGGTGCCCTTTGGTGCTAGTGACGTCTTAACCCCATAGTATTCTTTTCAAAATAGTAAGTCATATGTATACCAAGTTTGGTTGAAATTCCTCATTGCATTTCAGAGATATGCTGGAACACACGTACACACATCCATCCATTTATATATATATATATATATATATATATATATATATATATATATATATATATATATATATATATATATAACTCCCTACGTGTAGCTCTCCTGCTTGAAATTCCTTGATCCCCTTTTCTAATATACTTTTCATTCCATAACATTCCTGGAATTCCTCTATCACTCCCTCTTACTATTCCTATTTTTCCATTCCATTTACGCAGTCCTTCGTTCATACCAGTACCTCCTTTCCTTGTGATAATGATATGTCACTGTGAATTATATTTATATGTTCCTATTTTCAACAATATGGAATCATGGAAAGTAATCGTTTTCTGTCATATCGAACAGGAATTGATCGAATCGGCAGGTAGTGAAGTTTAACTCGAAAACAGAATTAGATCTGATAATTTTCTTAAAAGGTTCAGTCCCTGACTTTTGCGTATCGATTGAAGTACAAAAGGCTTTACTGCGTATCGGTTCTATATATTTATTTTATGTGGGAGGGTTATATTTCATGACGCTTATCTTACCCATGTCTTTATATATAACATTTCGTCGTGTTTGTCTCTTTTATCTTTGTAGTTGTGTAAATTTCTTGTGTCAATCTTCTTGTCAAAAGTTTTTGGTATTTGATAATATTTAATAAGTTAAAATGTTGAGTTTTTCGGGAAGGAGCCTCTTTCGTTTTGTAGCCAAGTTTACATGAGCCCTGCTGACTACATATCTCCTTCCCCTCCTTCGTTTTATTCCTCTGTACCAAGATTTTCTACCTGCGATTAATTTATCGTGTCACTGTTGCTACGACATGACGAAGAGACTCTCTCTTGCCTGGGTCTTTCATATTTTTTACCAGATATGGCTTTTCCTGTCAGTTTCTCGCACCTGCATTTCTGTGTGATTTTGATTTGGTTCTTGTGTGTTTCTGAATGTATATGAAAGTGTGCCCTGCCTGCCAGTCTGTTACCCTCAAATGCCTGAGATTTTATTCAGGAAGTCTGCTACATCATTATCCTCATGCAGTATTTTCCTGCTAATATAATTTAATTTTTTGAGATACTTTTCCTGACAGCCAAATAGCATGGAAATACATAGAGAATTCTTAGAGTCTATAATGTAATCCAGCTAGGAAATGTGGTACTATAGGAATTTGTATATGCCTTAAATGACACACATTCCATGTGAATTTCTAATGGAAGATCGTTATTCATCATTTTCTATCAAGGATTTGACTTCGTAGTGCAATACATGGCAATATTTCAACGTCCTTTAGTGCATTTTTAGTGCGAAGTTTATCACCTTAGGGAGAAATCTTCATTATCATGCTAATTTCTCATTGACTGTCATCAATTGTGCGATACTTTTAAGGAAGACACCTGAACTTAAAATGTCTCTATATATGGGATTTATCTTTGGTACACTATTTAAAATAGTCTGTGGCTAGGCTAGTGAGTGAAAACAATTGAGGATCTTTAATCATATTACATCTATACCAAAATTTTTTATTTTTATTTTACGGAAAAGAAAGAGAACATTTTTCCAGAAGATCGAAACATGTAAAGAATATTTGTTGAAGTTATGAAACAATTTTTTTTTCTGTCAATAAGCGAAAAAGTTTAATTTTCGTTTCCTTTGAAATCAAACTTCGTGATTGCTACATCCTTCTTTTTGGGACAATTTAAACGAGATTGGATTTTCCTGATCTCTTTTAAACCTATTGTTCACTCACTCCAGCCCAAGCCTAGTCTTCATTCTTTTTGTAATCACAATGCAAATGTACAGTGCAAAATAAAACATCCGTTTTGAATGTATTTGTTTTTTCTTTTAAAGTTATTAGGCAAAATTTGTACCGTTTATTTTATTGAACGCATAGGCATATTTTATATAATTTCAATTAGATATTTTTTATGCTTTTCATCAATTTTGTTACGCAAGTTTTATATTTCAAATCTCCATCCATTGCTTTAACTTTGGTCAGATGCTATGTACACTCGGCAAGGAAAGTGAGGATACAGTTTTCATTAGATTTCGTTCATCGAATTTTAATTTTTTTTCTTACAGAAAACACATAATCTCGGTAAATTTACTTTAGAATATGAAAATACAATGCAAATTATATGATATATGTTAAATCTGCAAAACAAAAACGTTCAGATACTTAAAAACGCAATGGATGTCCGAAATAATCAGAATTTCTCAGATGACTTCGTTCATAGAGATCTAAAAGATAGTGTGTGGATATCTCGGTGTAGTAATGTTTATCTGAACGGCAATATTTACTTGTTTTCCGTTATCCGTCATGAACAGGCTTATTATTGCATCCTCATACGAGGTAATGATAATTTCTTTTATTTTTACACATTCATATTTGTATTTCACGGTGTTAAAGGTCAGCTGGAATTAATGGCAGTAAATGTTGTGACAGCTAGGTTAGGTTGACCAAATCCATTTAAATCCGCAAGAGCGTTCTCTATGATGTGAGGGGCAGCGCCTCGGCGGGAAAACACAGTAACTGGATGTTTCTTGACGTTGCCATAGTTTCTCTCTCTCTCTCTCTCTCTCTCTCTCTCTCTCTCTCTCTCTCTCTCTCTCTCTCTCTCTCCATTGCTAAAACATACTATACAAATATAGTATCGCTCAATCTCTAAAAGAAAAATAATTATGAAATGAGTAGCTCTATATACAGGCCTAGGCTTACACAACAGCAACTCTCTCTCTCTCTCTCTCTCTCTCTCTCTCTCTCTCTCTCTCTCTCTCTCTCTCTCTCTCTCTCTCTCCATTACTAAAACATGCTATACAAATATAGTATCGCTCAATCTCTTAAAAGAAAAATAATAATGAAATGAGTAGCTCTACATATAGACCTAGGCTTACACAACAGCAACTCTCTCTCTCTCTCTCTCTCTCTCTCTCTCTCTCTCTCTCTCTCTCTCTCTCTCTCTCTCTCTCTCTCTCTCCCCCCATTACTAAACCATATTATACAAAATAGTATTGCTCAATCTCTAAAAGAAAAAAATTATGAAATGAGTAGCTCTACATATAGCCTAGGCTTTACACAATAGCAACTCTCTCTCTCTCTCTCTCTCTCTCTCTCTCTCTCTCTCTCTCTCTCTCTCTCTCTCTCTAGGGGATGGTGCAGATATGGAGATAAGTGCAGGTTTATGCACAAAGTGAATAAATATGAAGCTGGAAGATCAAATATAATGGAAAAGTTGGATTTTTTAATGTACGAATTTCTGGAAATGAAAAAAAGATCAACATATCAGAACAGGAAAGAGACATGGGAAAATCCTTATTATTACCCATATTAGATAATGGAGATAATACGCAAACCATCATAGTGATGAACGCGCAGGGTTTAGTTTCGAGTAACTCAAAAAGAAAGATAGAGTTCTTAGAAGAACTAACCCAAAATGAAAAAAATAGAAATATTGAATATAAGTGAAACCTGGTATTCCCAAGAGACTGGTAATGATGACCAGATAAAGGGTTTCCAAACTTATAGATCAGATAGAAAAAATAGAAATCAAGGGGGAACCGCGATATATGGGAGAGTTGCCAATCAAGGAAAAATCTGTGAGAAATATAGTAACACAGAATGTGAATTAATAGCGGTAGAATTTGAATCTGAAAAATTAGTGAACATTGTAATATATAGACCCTAATACTAAAGAGTTTGACATAATAATTGAAAAATTGGATGAAATATGTAGAAATCACAAAGGACTGGACTATACTCCTAACCGGAGACTTTAACTTTCCTTTTGTAGAATGGAAAGAACGAATAGAGACTGTGGTTGTATTTATACATATAAAAAGAGAGCAATAGTAGCGCAGAAGATAAGAGGCAATTTGAAAAGCTATTAGATATGCTACTAGAACATAACATTCAGCAAATAAATCACCTACCAACAAGAAAGGATAATATTTTAGACCTAGTATTTGTGAATGAGGTGAACTATGTTAAAGAAATAATAGTATATAACACGAGTATTTCAGACCATAATGTCATAGAACTAACAGTCCGTTCCAGAACATACGAAAACAGAGAAAAGCAAGAGACGAAAAAATGGGAAGGATATGGAAAATACAATTTCCATAGTAAGAATATAAATTGGTCAAAAATAAATGAAGAATTAAACAAAGAATGGGAAAACATATTTGTAAGTGATGATATACAGGTAAATACCGATATATTATATAAAATATTAGAGGAAATAGTGGAAAAATATATACCGAAAGAAAAAAGTAATCATCAGTCACGAATTCCAAGAGACAGAAGGATCTTGTTCCAGAAAATTAGAAAGTGGAAAAAGCTCTTGCAAAAGAAAAGAATGCATGGAAAGTGATGGAACTAAAAAGTAAGATAGAAAATGCAGAACAAAAGATTATACAATCAAAAGAAAATGAAAAATGGAACCTAGAAGAAATGACACTACAAAATATCAAGCAAAACCTAAAATTTTTTATTCATATGCAAAAAGATGAATAAAATAAGAGTAGAAATAGGCCCTCTAAGAATTGAAGGGCGATTAGCGAATGAAAAAAGGAAATATGTAACATATTAGCAGAAAGATATAAGAGTGAATTTACACCTAGAATTGACAATGAAGATAATGATACAGAAATAAGAGATGAAAATAATGAATACTTATCAGATATAGATATTACAGAAGCCGATATTGTGCAGGCTATTAATGAAATTAAAAATGGATCAGCAGCAGGACCAGATGGAGTACCTGCCATATTGTTAAAGAAAGTGGTTCATTCAATCGCAAAGCCGCTAGCAATATTATTAAGACAAAGTATAGATACAGGCAAGATTTATGATGAGCATAAATTAGCATATATTACTCCTACTTTCAAAAGTGGTTCAAGACTAGAGGCAAGTAATTATAGGCCTGTGAGTCTGACATCTCATATTATGAAAGTATATGAAAGGGTAATGAAAAAAGATATGAAACATTTAATGAAAAATAGATTGTTCAATATAGGACAACATGGTTTCGTACCCGGAAAAAAGTACACAAACCCAACTGTTAGTCCACCATGAAAGCATATATAAAAATATGATAAATGAAAAGATACAGATGTGGTTTACCTAGACTTTGCAAAAGCTTTTGACAAGGTAGATCATAATATATTAGCGAAAAAATTAGAAAACATAACATTGTTGACAAAGTAGGTAGATGGATAAAAGAATTTTTGCAAAACAGAAAACAGATAGTGATTGCAAACGATGAGAAATCGGATGAAGCTACGGTAATATCCGGTGTACCACAAGGTACGGTGTTAGCTGCATTGCTATTTGTGATTATGATTGCAGACATAGACAGTAATGTTAAGGACTCAGTAGTAAGAAGTTTCGCAGATGACACAAGAATAAGTAGAGAAATTGCTTGTCATGAAGATAGGAACTCACTGCAAAGAGACCTAAACAAAATATATAAATGGGCAGAGATAAATAGGATGGTATTTAACTCTGATAAATTTGAATCAATGAACTATGGTGATAAAGTAGGAATGCTATATGCATATAAAGGACCTAATAATGAGACAATCACAAACAAGGAAGCAGTTAAAGACCTTGGTGTGATGTTGAATAGGAATATGTTATGCAATGATCAAATAGCAATTCTATTGGCAAAATGCAAAGCAAAAATGGGAATGTTGTTCCGGCACTTCAAAACAAGAAAAGCTGAACACATGATTATGCTTTATAAAATGTACGTATGTAGTCCACTTGAATATTGCAATATAATATGGTACCCACACTGCAAAAAAGGATATTGCACAAATAGAGAGTGTACAAAGGTCATTTACAGCTAGAATAGAAGAAGTTAAGGACCTTGACTACTGGGAAAGACTACAATTCTTAAATTTATATAGTCTTGAAAGGAGAAGAGAACGCTACATGGTAATTCAAGCATGGAAACAGATAGAAGGAATTACCGAAAACATCATGGAACTAAAATTATCAAAAAGAGCAAGCAGAGGTAGATTAATAGTGCCAAAACTATACCAGGAAAATTAAGGAAAGCACACAGGACATTAATCCACCACGCACCAGCATCGATAATGCAGCGTCTATTCAATGCGCTACCAGCTCATCTGAGGAACATAACAGGAGTGAGCGTAGATGTGTTTAAGAATAAGCTCGACAAATATCTAAGATGCATCCCAGACCATCCAAGACTGGAAGATGCAAAATATACCGGAAGATGCGTTAGCAACTCTCTGGTAGACATCAAAGGTGCCTCACACTGAGGGACCTGGGGCAACCCGAACGAATTGTAAGGTCTGTAAGGTAAGGTAAGGTCTCTCTCTCTCTCTCTCTCTCTCTCTCTCTCTCTCTCTCTCTCTCATCATCATAACATTGCATTCGTTCCTTTATTGCTCCCCACGTTTTTCGTTGGACATTGTCAAATTTAACTCTTGATTTCATTATGGAAGATCGCGTTTCCGATTATGCAAGCATTCCGTTCATTGTGGTGTCATAAATTCATCTGCGTAAGGTTACTTGGTAGGTTATGTCGAAAAATTTTTATTTTGCTCAGAACTGTCGCTGCAAATTACAACTTGAACGAATACTGTAAAGCTTACCATTGCATTTAAGTATCAATGATTTCAGAACCGTAAAATATGATTGAAAGTTATAGGAGGTCAAGCAAAAAACAAACACAATAAGATTTAAGCTCCTCCCCTTTCTAAAGTTGCCAGATGTCGCATTATTGAGCAATATATGTCCGAAGATTTAAAAAAACTGTATCCTCACTCTCTTTGCCGAGTGTACATTTATTCAGATTAACGTCCTTTATATTTTGCCTTTTTTTTCCTCCCTAGGTTTAAATTTCAAAAAAGCTCCTAATCCTGTTAATGATAACAGTTAAATATTATTATCCTATCCAAGTACAATGTTCCTAATTAGTCACTGAATCTTGCTTAATCTTGTGCATACGATGGAAATTTTTTATGTTATTACACGTGTATTAATAACCAACAGTTCTTTTTTTAGTCTAAAAGTGTTAATCGCTGCGCTTTAAACTGTTAATATGCACCCTGATACCCTTTATTTCATTTCATCTGTACAAATTATACATTACTTGACTCTCGGGTACGTGTCGAATTTATTTCTCAAGCTCTATTTCAATACTTTACAATTCGCTTTTTTCTCGTATGAACGCGGCATTTTAATGTTATCGAATTTCAAGGTTTTATCGTAATGTTATCTGTTTCATCATCATGTTTTGTTCTTGGCATTTTAATGCAGTTTCATCGCGTTTGTTTGTCTGCATTTTCTCGCTCGGACTTCTCTCGCAATTATTTATTCTCGTCATTTTATCACGCGTGTAAGCATTAGCCACGTTACGCACAGATATAGACAGCTAAAGGTAACAACTTTCAAGAATTTTTTTGTAGCATATACAAGTTCATACAGCCTTATCAATCCTTTAATACGTGCAGACAAACAAATATATAGGAATGGTAATGTAATGTTTACCTTTCAATGCCGGCTTTAAGGAAAACTCGTATCACTACAATCTGCGCTGAAAAAGGGTTTAGCTTAAACTAACAAAAATATAACGCCGCAATTTATTCTGATTTCTCGACTGGTATATCGGAGTCAATATAACCCTCATACCTTTCTTTCAAAAAAAAAAAAAAAAAGTAAGCAGAGAGAATGATAAGAAGAGGTAGAGTGAGATTGTTGATGACCTATCTTTTCAAGGTTACCCCATCTTTTGAGACAGAATAAATATCAATGAAACTGATTTCCGCCCACATTCGCCATTCTCATATTTGCTCCGCAGGAAGAAATTGTCTCCTTGCCTCACGTAAAGATCAATAGCATACAAATGGTCAAAGCAACTTGGATAAAAAGCATTATGAAAATATTCTTTCATGGCTATTTCCAGTGGCCTCAATACTCTTTGCTTTCGGAATTACGTACAACTAAAGAATGTATAATTATAAGCGATGCTTTCCCTCACTGTCGAGTTAATGGTGTTTACTATAATTAAACCTAATGTCTAATATCCGTGGAGACATAATTTATACAGGTGATAACAATATATTACAATCTTTCAATTCTTTAGTACTTAGTCTTGTCTTCCTATTTATTTTGTGCTCGGGAATATATTTGCCATTTTGATTTATAAATTTTTCAGTTTAGAATAAGAGAGAGCTATAGTATATAGTTATTATTAATACTATTATTATCATCATTCTTTAAGGGGAAGACTAGGATTGCTGAGCCGACTTTTTTCAGCATTATCACAAAGAATACAAGTAAGTCTGCGTTCCATTACCATTTGTCTATTAGATTATCTCTCATTTACTTTAGGTAGCCCTGTCTGTATTCCTCACTAAATGTAAAGGTGACATTTTCCACTTTATTGTCCGTTCATTGCAAACAGATATATTTAGTCATTTTCGTAGGATCACCCATCACATGCTCAAAAGAATGAAGAGGCAGAATGCAACAACTTCCCTCAAACAGGGATTTCAAAATTACTTGTTCCTCTCTCTCTCTCTCTCTCTCTCTCTCTCTCTCTCTCTCTCTCTCTCTCTCTCTCTCTCTCTCTCACACTTTTCTTATTCTTATTTTGTGACACGTTCCCATCACTGCTGGCCTTCTGATCAATGAAGATAAGTTTCGTTGGGTCAATATCCGGATGAGTGACCACCGATGAATTTCAGGCGCTATCGCCTCCGCTATCTCCAGCGAAGGCCAGATGTCGAGAAAGCTAAACTCCCTCGGGCCTTTAGTGAGATTATGCTTGCAGCTGGCGATCTCATCTCAAAGACCAGCTCTTAGAAACCTGCGAGAGACCTTAGGAACATGGTGTGTGTGTGTGTGTGTGTGTTTGTCAATGGGTCTCAGCGTGTTCTAGAAAGACTGGGAAAGTTACTTGCTCGAGAGACCACCGGTTTCTCGATTTTCCCTTGAGTTTCCTTTACTCTTATCCTTCTTATAATTTAGATATTTTTTGTTATTTGTAAATAAAAATCCACCAGCGCTCCTGTCTTAAAGCGGCTGATGCCTTTTTTGTATTGTCAGACTAATCTTCATACTACTATGAAAAATAACAATTATGTTGGTAACCTGGGCAAGAGGTTAGAACGTTTACCTCCCTATCGAAGGATACCGGGTTCGATCCCTGAGTGAGTCGTAATCCGTGAGGTATGCCCCACTGAATTGCACTGACGCTTTTTAAGTCTCGGTTTCGAGTAAGGTTCATGGTAACCAAATGAGAATAGGCTATGGAATTCATAGTATCATCGGAAAAATCTTGATAGGAAAGGAAAGACAGACACCTAGAACCAACTAGTTAAGGGGAGGAGGTTTAGTTTTATATATATACATATATATATATATATATATATATATATATATATATATATATATATATATATATATATATATATATATATATATATATATATATAAATTATATATATATATAGTATATAATGATTTTAATATAGTTTATATATATATATATATATATATATATATATATATATATATATATATATATATATGAATGAAATTTTTATCCTATCACCGTGGCATTATATATGCAAACATTAAACTACAAGTGTCGTTTAATATCAATTTGCGCTACTTCGGGAATATCACCGAAGGGGAATTATAAGTGGTACATGATTTGGTACCTAAGAGACTCGAACACCCGATCGTACCCATCAACGACTTCCAGTCGACATTGATGTGTACTGCCGGGCGGTCGAGTCACTCAGGTACCAAATCAGTTATCACTTATAATTCCCCTTCGGTGATATTCCCAAAGTATCGCGAATTGGATATTAAATGACATTTGTAGATTATATACACAACGTGATCATCAAAGTCGAACTTCATACAGGCCCCTTTCGAATTTATCTTTTATCTCCAAAATGTTAAGATATGTAATTCTTAAACAGATAATTAGTTATCTGGAGAGGGTAAATGCTTTACTGGAGAGTCAGTCGGTTTATAGACACTTGTATCCTACAGAAGACTCTTTAAGTTTTATTTGTAAATGACCTATTAGAAACGATAAATAAAGAAAATGTGGTATTTTGGCGCTGCTCGATCTCAGCGCTGTTTTTGATACAGTTATTCATGAACCTCTTTCAAATTATTTACCATCAATTGGTATTACTAAAGATGATTTTGAGTATTTGAAAAGCTACCTGTTAGAAAATACTGTGTACAAGTAGGGAACTCACCTTACTAGACATAAAGAAGAGGAGCACCTCAAGGCAGTGTATTAGTTCCAGTTTCAACTTGTATTGTGAAACTTTGCAGATGACATCAACTTTACCGATGCAAATGAGGTAATAAATGATGTCCTCACCAATGTGAGGAATGGATAACATTTAAGCAGTGGAAATTAAATGGAAATAAAACTGAGTTTATGTTGGTAGGGAGGAAAATTGAAACAAGAAACCTTGGTGGTTTTCGGCTTAATATAAGTAGAAATGTAGTTTCGATAGCTGACAAAGTACGTGACTTAGGTGTGCTACTAGAATGGTATTTGTCTCTTAGTGCTCAAATTAAAAATGTTGTAAGGGTTACTGCACATCATCTTAGAAATATTTCCTTTGTTAAAAAAAAAAATCTTGGAAAGTGGTCCGTAAAAATCTAAATACTAAATAGAACGCCAGGTCTAATAAAGGGTGTTGCACAGCATGTCAGAACTTAGCCTGTATTGTTTTTGTTGCACTGGTTCCCCAGTCATGAACTGGGTCCTTCGTCGCACCACATTTGATTTTTCTATGGGAAACAAAATTTCAAAACGAAACCCACGATTCACGGCACACGATGGCGCACTGAAAGTAACGTCATTAAATAGCTGATTATAGGGTTTGCAGGAGGAGGGTGGGTGTGCCATGTCTCCCCTACCCTCCCGATCCCCCTATCTACCCCGCCCCACTGGGGTGGACAAACAGGTTTGCAGGAAGAAGGTGGGTGGATGTGTCATGTCTCCCCTACCCTCCCGATCCCTTACCTACCCCGGCCCCACCTTGGGCGGACAAACAAGAAAGATCCACTCGGCTTTTATTATTATAGAACATGCAAGAGCGAGAAACAAGTGCACACTATCAAAACAAAAGCAAGACAAAACAGAGTTTTATTTTCTGGCGTGTCAAAAAAAATGTAAAAAAAAAAAAAAATCGCAAACAAAATCTTTTAGTCTCTACTAACTGAAAACTTCTTTTCTAGGTATTGTGCAAATTTCACAGTCTTGCAACTTTGGATACTGACGTCCTCGTGATGAAATAACTAGATAAAGTTCAGTGCCCTTATTTTTTTCAACGGAAAACCAGAATGAAAAACAGATGGATAAAGTAATATGAGAAACGTAACGTCTGGGTTTACTCACGGGTGGTGAATATGTCAGCGAGAAATGATGAAAACAGTAGAAAATGTGTGAAGAAAGTTATCGTGATACTGACTCTGGAAAGATAAAAAAAAATAACACCAGGTTTTTTATAAGAAATTTGATCATTAAATAAATGTCTGTATTCATATTGATTTTTCAATTATGGGACCACTAGAACGACAGTGAAATGGATTAAAGATTAACAGAATGACTTCTCCTCTTGTTAGTATTTTGTTTTTCAATAGAACTTGAGCAGAACAAGTAATGCTTAAGCAAACCAGACAGACAGGTGAACCTTGATATTTAGCCCTGGTAGATTTAGAGCAATAAATGTCAAAATAAGAAATAAATCTTGATTAACATATGTTTCGTGTTATGATAAGGAATATTTTTTTCAATATCCTTTGATTCCTTAATATATTTTGTCATCTACCGTGACTCAGTAATTTCAGAGAACTTCTCAAATGTGTGTGTAAACCAGCCATTGTATTACATAAATTGTAAGAGTTTATTCACTAGTGTCTGGTCTCGGGCAGCTCTTGAGCAAGAAAGCTTAACACTATTACGCGTGATCCCAAGACACTCTAAGCATTTGTGTTACTGATTTGCTTGTGACATGTTGCTGATTTATTTATCATTGCAGTGGTTAGAATGGAACAGTATTCAACTTCAAAGTATTGTGTAATTGCCCTGATATAAATTCTTGTCACCAAATACCATTTTAATTTCTTATGAACAAAAAAATGCAAGTGTGATTTTTTTTTTAATGTACGCTTCTGAACCGATGAGAGGGTACGTCTCTGACATGAAAGAAACATCATCTCTCTCTCTCTCTCTCTCTCTCTCTCTCTCTCTCTCTCTCTCTCTCTCTCTCTCTCTCTCTCCAATCAAATATGTGACAAAATTGTGCAGTAAATATAACAAACAATTCAAATGAACAAGACCTATTTTTGTCTGATATGCCAAACAGATCTGATGACAAATTTGGCAAGAATGATTTGCAGCCTTTTTAAACTCATTCAGTACCATACTGATAAAATATCCTCTTCTTTAATGAAAATTATATCCGCCAGATGGCATTAAAGCGCCTAATTAGACTAGCATATTAATTAATGAATCATAGCGATAATATCAGCTTGAATGGAATGAACTATTCTCTCTCTCTCTCTCTCTCTCTCTCTCTCTCTCTCTCTCTCTCTCTCTCTCTCTCTCTCTCCATTGATCACCACAAAAAATGTCTAGGACGCTACAGCAGATACCACAGTATATAACCAAACATTAAAGTACCTCGTAGGGGGTTAGTGCCGTCAGTACACCTCATGCGGTGCACTGTAGGCATTACTCAAGGTTCTTTGCAGCGTGCCTTCGGCTCCTAGCTGCAACCCCTTTCGTTCCTTTTACTGTACCTCTTTCTTTATCTCTTTCTTCCATCTTACTTTCCACCCTCTCCTAACAACTGATTCATAGTGCAACTGCGAGGTTTTTCTCCTGTTACACCTTTCAAACTTTTACTGTCAGTTTCCGTTTCAGCGCTGAATGACCTCATTGATCCTGGTGCTTGGCTTTTGGCTTAAATTCTATATTTAATTCAGTTCAATTCATAGACAATGAAACTACAACATTTGTTCCATTTTCATTGCAGTTTTTGAAGACGGCTCTCTTACATACCATTATGGTACTGATTATGGTAGTATATTAAGCAGTTAAACTAAGAATGAGTGTTCAGGGGAGAAAACCTGAGCGGAAATGATCATCCTAAATACGTATGCTTATATTGCTTTAACTTCTGAAGAAAATAACACCTGTATATAAACTTGTCGTTTGAGGTTTCTTTGTAGTTATTTATGGCATATCGAAACTCTCTCTCTCTCTCTCTCTCTCTCTCTCTCTCTCTCTCTCTCTCTCTCTCTCTCTCTCTCTCTCTCCAGTGTTAAGTGATCAGGGTGTGCTGCGAATAAGAGTTTTTAGAAAACAAATTAAAGAATATTAGGAAAATAGAAGGGTACCTGTTTTATCTGGCTCATTTTGACAGATTCCTGTTGCAATAAAGCAGTGAAAATATTCCATAATAAAAGTGACAGGAAGAAAGGATTACTTAGGAACACCCTTTGTTCGCCTTACTTCATCGGCTTTGAACTCTTCAAATAAACTTGGGAAATATGTAGTATTAATCCATTTGTATACGGCACTGCTTATGATATAAAAAAAAGTCCCGAAATCGCTCATGTGAGCAGAGGCTCATTGTATTTGATACAAATGAGCAAGGAATAAATCTATAATAATAAAATCCGAGTGGATCTTGTTTGTCCGCCCCGGGTGGGGACCGGGTAGGTAGGGTATCGGGAGGATCGGGGAGACATGACACATCCACCCTCCTCCTGCAAACCTGTTTGTCCGCCCCGAGTGGGGGCTGGGTAGGTAGGGAATGAGGAATGTAGGGGAGATACGACACATCCACCCTCCTGCTGAAAACCTCTTTGTACACCCCAGGTGGGGGCGGGGTAGGTAGGGGATCGGGAATGTAGGGTAGACATGACACATCTACCCTCCTCCTGTAAACCTGTTTGTCTGCCTGGGTGGGGACGGGGTAAGTAGGGGATCAGTAGGGTAGGTGAGATATGACACATCCACCCTCCTCCTGCAAACCTGTTTGTCTGCCCCAGTTGGGGTTGGGGTAGGTAGGGGAGACATGACACATCCACTCTCCTCCTGCAAACCTGTTTGTCCGCCCCAGGCGGGGGCGGGGTAGGTAGGGGAGACATGACACATCCACCCTCCTCCTTCAAACCGGTTTGTCCGCCCCGGAAGGGGGCGGGGTAGGTAGGGGAGACATGACACATCCACCTTCCTCCTGCAAACCTGTTTGTCCGCCCCGGGCGGGGGCGGGGTAGGTAGGGGAGACATGACACATCCACCTTCCTCCTGCAAACCTGTTTGTCTGCCCTGGGTGGGGGCTGGGTAGGTAGGAGATCGGGAGGGTAGGGGAGACATGACACATCCACCCTCCTCCTGCAAACCTGTTTGTCTGCCTTAGTTGGGGGGCTAGGTAGGTAGGGGATCGGGAGGGCAGGGGAGACATAACGAGCAACGCCAGGTTCTTGTGCGGTGTAACGCGCGCCATCAAGCTCGTATTGGAATACTTCATTGCAATATGAAGTTACAAATGGCACAAAGAGTATTCCTCTTCTTGTGCACCTCACTGGAAAATCACATAAATGGATTTGAGTCAGTAGTAGTACAATGGCACGATGCAATACTTTTGTCTTTTGCACTTTACACTTATACAGCTGACAGCTGAAAATGGTATTAATCTAAGTTCTGGTCTTGGTCCCATTCTGCATAATGTTATGAAAGAACATGAATGTTCCTCATCATAAACCCATTTATGACGGTCATTAAAATGATTACTGTATATACCCTTCAGTTTATGCTGTTTTTATATGAAGTTTTCTTAAGGATATCTTGATGTAATTTTTGTTAGGAATGTCTTGGTTTAAAAAAAAATATCCTACGGTCCTTTGTTTTGCTTTTTTTATACGGTCATCTTTTATTATATTTATTCAGTCTATATCTTATATTTATATTTTTTCAGTGGATATGTTATATTTGTATTTATTCAGTCTGTATCTTATATTGTTATCTATTTTCCTTGAAAGAAAGTATGCCATAAGTGTGTTTGTGAGCCAAAGAGAGGGTGATAGTAATAATTTTTTTGTTTTTGCCATATAGATTGCAATTCATCGGTGAGGGAAACAGTTCCGCAGCCCCCGTACCAATAGCTTATTATACTGTATTATACTGTACTAAACCTAGTTTACACATGTCACCAAAAACGGCAGTAGATAAGAGAATCTGAATAATAGCATACGGGTACTAACTCCGCGTTTAGGTTTGCCGGACCAAGTCATCTTATTTCGGCATAATTTATAGGCAGGCTAGTGGTAAAAGGGGCTGGCCCATCCCAAATTATTCATAGACTGTCGCTACGTACTGTCCCAAAGCTCTCGACTATGTATTTTCATTCTGAATTATGCCCATAGTCAACATAACTTTACATAGAATAGCGTGCGTATCACTCGTTAATTTCTGCGCGGTCCTTACTGAAAAGGGAACGGTGAAATATAATTTTTTTTTTATAGAACATATACTCTGTTTGTTTAGATAAGAAGAGTACCGCGTTTAGGTTGCTGTACATAGTTTTACTGGTGAAAATTATGCACAAGTTTACAAGAAGATCTGAAAAATGCAAAGATGGCTACGTAGCTTCATAGTGGAATGGGGGGATAAAACTTTTTGAAAAAATATTGCTCGTCCACTATTAATCATTATTCTACTTGGTGGTAATAAAGATCTAATTAAGCAAAATCATAAAATCAAAGAGAACAAAACTATACAGAAAGCAAGCTTATAAAGAATTAATGCACTTTTATAAAGCGTACATGTTACGGTTAATGTTTCCTTGCAGATTTTGCAAAGGGAACGGATTTCCGCCGAGTGTAAATTTTAAGCATTAATTGCCCTCAAATATTTTATATGCCCTTTCTTGAGGCTTTATCTTCGTGTCATGTTTCTGGCCTTTTGTCTAGATAAAAGCAATAATTTTATTCTTTTCAATTCAGTTGGGGCTATATCAAAACGTCAGAACATAACTCTCTCTCTCTCTCTCTCTCTCTCTCTCTCTCTCTCTCTCTCTCTCTCTCTCTGCTTGAAATTCCTTCATCCCCTTCTCTAATTTCTTTTTCATCCCGCAACATTCCTGGAATTCCTCCATCACTCCCTCTTCTCCTTTTATTTATCGTTTCTTTCTGTCTTTCGTTCACACCAACTTCACCCTTTCGTGGCAGTGATAATTTATCCCGTTCATTTTCCCCTGTTTTCGCCAATCTAGAATTATGGCAAAGAACCATTTCCTCTGAAAGCATCAGGAGATTACCATAATGGCGCATGAAAACCTAACTTTAAAAATCAACGGGACCAGATTTCTTTTCTCAATGGATTCAGTCACAGGGGACGTCCATCTTCCTACTATCAAAGTTATAATTTTTGCTTGGTGGCTCCGTATCTCCTATATTTGGAAAGACTGCACGGCCTGTCTGTAAAGCCTGCATATCTGTTAGATTCTGTCGAGCAAGTCTTTTACAGCTGAGTTTTTCTGAGGTTTTTTGGTGCCAGTGTGTTATATCTCTTTGTCCATGAGCTTTTGACTTGCCAGTCTGTTCCACTTCTATATTTGTGATAATCTGGTAAGTCAGTTTGCTGCAGTCCATGTCCCAGAATATATCGTGTCAGCTGACTATGCCTGCATGTGTAAGAGATCATTCCAAGTCTGAGAGACCTTTTCCTGTCTGACTGTCTGGTTGTTTGTCTGAGAAGTTTTCTCCCGACAGTCAGTTACGTCTGTATATCAAACTTTTTCTTACTGGTCTGTTGCACTTACATGTCTGAAAGCCTGTCAGTTCCCCCTATAAAATATGGAACTAAGGATGGCATCTGAAACTAACCTGTAGTCAAAAGGTCAGCCTTCTGATGCTATACTTTGCAACAACTCCAACTGTCGAAATGACAGCAGAGAGATCTCAACGAATAATTTTTTTATATAAAACAAGGGCATTGCTGAATTCAGACAGAGATACCTCAAAACTACTTAAAGGAAATATTTTTAGGTAGCAGCACAAGAAAAGGTCACATTCCAATAATAGCAAATCGGAAAAGAGCCCCGTTCAGATTTGCTTCAGACGCTCTTGGTTGAATATCAACCAAGAAAGAGTAGCTACTATATCTAAGGAATTCATTTCTGGTGATTATAAACACCTATGGAATGATCTTAAAGCTCCCAATGGCAAGTCATAAACTGTCATAAAGTGTGTCGTAAGAGGTCTGAGACGAATCCATATCCGTGGTGTTGAGCTCTCTTTTCAGGTGTATTCTAAAATGTTTAAATGGTCAAGACTCCCGAAGGGAAATACATAACCATTTTGCTGCTAACTTACAATTACGTCTCAGTAATAATAAATCCCACAGTTTTGAAGCCACTAAATAATTCACATCTGGCTACCAGTGTTGTTAAATGCATGCATAATTCACCGATATCTTTCCGGATCCCAACTCCAAGTTCACGCAATACCACTAAATTTTCTATCTAATTTGCAAACGTATAAATATTTATTTGAATTGGAACTACTGTGAGGATTTTTTTTACATTTTTTCTCGTTGAATGCACGTCATTTCCACAACGACTCTTTTACAGTATAGTCAAAGATACTTTTCAATAAATATCGTTATAAAATTTTAGACAAACGATCTCGGTATTTATTATGAACTGCAGGAAAACGATTGAAGGAAAGAATTACGAACCGTGTCAGTATAGTGAAAAAATCATTACCGGAACTCTGTGAATATTGCGCTTCGTTTAATAGATAGAACTTCATTCCTTAAATTCATAGACTCGCCAGATTCACGAATACTTCTCCCCCTACTCCTGGTCTTCTTGCATCTTTGCCGTGTAATGACATTCCTTTCATCTCATCAAGAGTTTCAAGTTAACACTGATGTGTTATAAAATGAGGTGGATCGTCAGCAGACTGAATCCAGTTGGTAATAATGGCTTGTTTTCCGTGGAATGACTTCAATTACTCTCTCATTTTGACGTTCTAACTTTATAATACATCAGGAGAATGGCCATTGTTTCATCTGTGGCGAGACTCCAAGGCTTTTCATAATTTAATAATAATCTCTTCTTTTATATTGCAATGATTTCCATACTTAGTCTGTCTGAAGTGCAGACTAATGAGTAATTTGACGGATATATGTTGTCATATAAGGAAGTTTCCAACATTAATGAGAGCTGACAAAAGCAGGCTTTTCTACCAGCTTAGACATTTCTGCAAGCAGTATCAAACGTGGACATTTTCTTCATTATGATTATATTTTTTCCCACGTTTTGATTGTCTGTAAGAAAACATCATGTCAAACTTAGCTACTTCCAGAATGAGTAATTAAAAAGACTAATTTGAATAAACTTACTAGGGCGAAAATAACAGAGCATTTCTTTCTCTCATTTTAAAGGTCGGTAAATTCAATAGAAATAAAATTTAATAAACAGGTATATTTAAATAGTGCAATCTGAGAGTGAGAGAGAAACTTCTATTCTAACAGAACACAGACAGACAGAATGTGGGGCGAAACTCGTAAACAAGACTCTGCTATGCTCTGGTAAAATTGGCAAGTTAAAAAGTTTGTCTCCCAGAACGTATATTATTTTCCACGTGTGACATGGCACCTGAAGATAAGCTGCACCGTCTTCTGTTAGGTCTTATGAGGAAGCCTGATGATCAAACTTCGAACATTTGGATGAAACTAGAATTATAGACACGGGTGAACACGGATGAAAAGAGGTGTCGGGGGCGGGAGGGCGGAGTAGCATCTCTCTCCTTGAAACTTTATTTCTGATTATTCTAATGTTAGAGGACTCCTTGCTGCTTTTGAGTGTCATTCTGATAATAAAAGTTAGTTAAAGAGAGGGATGGTGGGGAGACGAAATATCGTCGTAGGGATTATCTATCTCGTGACATTCTATTTCTACGTCGAATTTGAGACAACTTTTCAAGATCAAGGTCAAACAAATTGTAGCCAATTCATGCGGATCGAATTTTTTCTAAGAGAATTCCCATTGAAGCAATTATATGTTTGTATAAATATGAAGACAAATTATGTATCAGAATTATTTTTGAAGTGATATATATATACATACATTATATATATATATATATATATATATATATATATATGTATATATATATGTATATATATATATATATATATATATATATATATATATATATATATATATATATATATCCTATATATATATATACCAATATATATATATAATATAACTGACCAACCCGCGCTGCCAGGGAAACTCTGAGGAATCAGAAAAACTTTCCTGCACCTCCTTGTGCTGACTGTCCCTTTTAACCAGGAATTACTGTGCTGACTGTCCCTTTTAGCCAGGTATTACTATGGTGGCTGACTGTCCCTGTTATCCAAGTATTACTGTGGTGACTGACTGTCCCTTTTATCCAGGTATTACTGTGCTGACTGTCCCTTTTATCTAGTATTACTGTAGTGACTGTCCCGTTTGTCCAGTTATTACTATGGTGATTGTCCTATTTATCCAGGTATTCCTGTGCTGTCTGTCCCTTTTATCCAGGGATTACTGTGCTAACTGCCCCTTTTATCCAGGTATTACTGTGCTAACTGTCCCTTTTATCCAGGTATTACTATGGTGACTGTCCATTTTATCCAGATATTATTGTGATGACTGTCCCATTAACCTCACTAAACCTAAACACCCCCCCTTTATAACTGAAACACCCCCACTAAACCTAATCACACCCCCCATTAAACCTAAACACACCAGTTAAACCTACATACACAGACCCTGCTAAACCTAAGCACATCCCCACTAGACCTAAACATAAACCCCCACCAAACCTAAACACACCCCCACTAAACCTAGACACACCCCCCACTAAATCTAGACACAAACCTTGATACAGAGTTATTAATCACAGGAAAGAAAAGTATTTCAATAATATGTTTCTATGGTCTCGAGTACATGAAAATGAGATGTGATAAACCCGTAAAGTTTATTTGCCACATAAGTTACAAAGGGAAGGGGGATGGGGGAAGGGGAAGGGGAAGGGAAGTGGGTACGGGGTTGAAACCTACCCTATTATCTAAGTTGGGTCAAATGATGGCCACATTGGCCACGTGCCATGTTTTTGTCTAGATAGGTCAAACAGTTCCGGATTTCTGTAGCGCACAAACATACAAACATTCAGTTTTTATATGTACATACATACACTTATATATATATGAGTATATATAATATAATATATATAATATATATATATATATATATATATATATATATATATATATATATATATATATATATATATATATATATATATATATATTATATATATAGTGACTCTGGATATTAAATAACGTTTGTAGCTAAATGCTTGTATATGAATCAAGGACATTTGGTAAAAAATACATTCATATATATCATATATATAAGTAAAAAATTCATATATATATATATATATATATATATATATATATATATATATATATCTTATAATGTGTATGTATGTGCAAAATATCAGAGGATGACAGTCTGACCGGTTTATCTATTGTGACATTTTCAAATAGTTGGTATATTATATAAAGATATTGCATCATATTCATGCTAGGATGAAAGCTCAGTATACATAAACTTAAAAACTGTTGAAAAAGGGTCTTTTGCACCTATAAGGAGGAGACAGAACTTTTTGATAGCATGACTCTGACTGACCTCGAGCATGGACAAAAACGGCACTTATCCTGTGCATACTGAAACACTTTTAATGCTGTCCATTTCTCTCTTCGAGTAATTTACCAGTTTGATAAAAACAGAATTTGTCCCATTTGTTGCAAGGGATTTGATATACACGTCTGGTGGGGTCGTTAGGAGATTTCTTAATTAGTGCGTTTTTTCATTGTATTATTTTTCTTAAATGTCACATGAACATGAAGTTTTTAAGCAAAAAGGGAATGCTTTTCAAGTTACTGAAGTATGGCACGACATGCATTTTTGAGTGATGTATTTTTTCTCTGTTGTTATTGCCGTAAAAGGTATTTTTTCCGACCTCTGTATCCTTGATATAACATACATTTTGTAGTTAATAAATTCATACTACATACACGTAAGTTCCTGAAAGCAAAGGTGTCAACACTGATTTCCTAATTTCGTTATTACTTACATGAATGTGGCAGTCCAAACGGGGAGAGAGACAAAATTTTCCCCCTCCATAGTGAATTTTATCAGCGGTACTAATTTATTAATCTATCAAACCGAGCAAGACAGTCACCAAATATTAAACGACAAATTTAACAGAACAGCAACCCAGTATAAACAAAACAGGTAAAAAATATGCTGAAGTTTCTTCGGCGCAATAGAGTTTTCTGTACAGCGTATAATCAAGGCAACCGAAGATAGATCTATCTTTCGGTGGTCTCGGTATAATGCTGTATGAGCCGCGGCTCATGAAACTTTAACCACAGCCTGGTGGCGGCCTGTCCTATATCGTTGCCAGACGCACCATTATGGCTAACTTTAATCTTAAATAAAATTAAAACTACTGTGGCCAGAGGGCTGCAATTTGTTATGTTTGATGACTGGAGGGTGGATGATCAACATACCAATTCGCAGCCCTCTAGCCTCAGTAGTTTTTAAGATCTGAGGACGGACAGAAAAAGTGCGACGAACAGACAAAGCCTGAAAAATAGTTTTCTTTTACAGAAAACTAAAAATGTGATAATTCACATCAACGTTACTGCAAAATTTAATTTGCAAATCAGTTCGTTTAAAGGATGTCATTCAGTAGTTGCAACTAATACAAAACGGAAATATTTACTTGCACTCATTCAACGGAAATATTCACTTGCACTCATTCCTAATCAGTCTATCAGCAGAGAAGCTTTAAAACGAAGAACAAACAGAAAGAGATAAGACCAGGGTGGGAGGGGGGAGGGGATCATACGCATTCCTAAAATAGAATTATCTCAATTTGAGATTATCCCTACCTGTTGCTTGAAATATTTATTAAACAAATATTTCATGAAAATATAAGGAAACTCGCATACAAAACAGAATCAATAAAATCTATGTAAAAGTCTAACGCGATCAAGTAATAACATTCACTTCGTTTCATGATTACAGAAAAAAAAACATAAAGATGAGTTACCTAGATTTAAAGAATCAGAAGAGGACTGGTTTCTGGAATCTTAAAGTTATCATGAAAATGCGAGGTGATATATCAGATGATATATTAGATTTTATTTGGTGCTATTTCATAATTGTGAAGAATTCTATGTGCTGTAATTCATCTACAGTATATGCATGATACGAAATGCCTCAGGCTGTAAGATTTGGAATGAATCCAGACAGACATATTCCTCTAATC
Organism: Macrobrachium rosenbergii; assembly: GCF_040412425.1. Classification (NCBI taxonomy): domain Eukaryota; kingdom Metazoa; phylum Arthropoda; class Malacostraca; order Decapoda; family Palaemonidae; genus Macrobrachium; species Macrobrachium rosenbergii. The sequence goes on from NC_089795.1 coordinate 30,129,651, forward strand.
GTGGCGAAGTTGTGCAGGCGCGAGGAATGTATAGTAATAGTATAGTAAAAAAAAATAGGTGTATCACATATTGGTGTTCTTGTTATTTACTGATTTTCATCACAGGGACCTCTCAGGAATATTCTAGAGATGAGGAATACGATATACGTCTTTCGAAGAGCGGTTATGCAGACTAGCAGAGAGGAAAGTGAGGTTTAGTTATTTATATCTCACAGCAATAATGAACCTTGAGAGGGGAAAGAAGGATGAAGGGGGAATTATACGTGATTATCATGACGTGAACTTCATAAGCAATGTAATAAAATCATGACGGAGCGTGATATTATGCAGCTAGCATGAATGCAATTTTTCATCTTAAAAAAAGTATCTACCATCAATTAAAGTAAATAATAATCTGTCTGATTTTGCAGAGGTTCCCCCCACTTCGAAACGTGGAGTGATGGCGTGTTCAAGCATCGAAGCTTCTCTAGACACCGAACCTCTTGATATTGTTGTGGCACCAAGGATGTGTATTCACTGTGGCACTCCCGAATGAGCATGGCCTGTTGAGCACTAATGACTCTCGGCATGAATGAGAGAGAGAGAGAGAGAGAGAGAGAGAGAGAGAGAGAGAGAGATTTGATAATCTCTTAATGCAGTCTTTAAATGTAAAGTCTGTGTGTGTCAGAGGTTGAGAGAGAGAGAGGGAGGTCCGTGACCAGTATCAGTGGAACGTGGTCTTTCGTGTATGTACGTAATTATGTATGTATGTATGTATATATATATATATATATATATATATATATATATATATATATATATATATATATATATATATATATATATATATTCTGACTCACAACAGGCCCGAATCCCAGTCTTTCGAGTAAGAGTCCAGGGCATTAGAGATTCGGACGCAAAGGTCATAAAAAAAGTTGGAACCTAAGTACTATGAACCTGCAGTTTTTCCCAGGCAGGCGCCTAGCGCCCAACATACCAGCGAATTTTACTCAACTCCCCGACCCATCAGCTCTCGAATTCCTAACATTTCATTCGACTTACCCCTTTCACCATTAGATATGGTGAAAATGAACACCTGGAAACATTTTTCACAGAAATGTATTTCTGACTCACCACGGGACTGAGCCCACGTCTTTCGAGTGAGGTCAGGGCTTTAGCAATTCGGATACAAAGGTCAAAAAAGGAGTTGGAATCTAAGTACCTGAGGTTTTTCTGTGACACTCGTTTCCATGTCGTGTGTGTGTTACAGGGAATAATGAAAATCAGGGATTTCACGAAATCCCTAGGGAATTTGGGAAATAACCAATTCGCTCAGGAACATTTGATCCCCGAGGGCTAGTACTAAACATGGCAAAACAGTGATTCATCTAATCTAATTCTGTTTGGCCAAATGTGTTTCGTCATGTTGTACTGGCCTTGGGGATCAAATACATAGGGACATTTTGATCCCAGGGTTCAATACTAAACATGGCAAAAACCTACATTGTAACAAATTCCTAGGTATCGTTTGCATTTCATATTCCTGTAATATATATATATATATATATATATATATATATATATATATATATATATATATATATCTACATATATATATATATATATATACATATATATATATATATATATACATATATACATATATACATATATATATATATATATATATATATATATATATATATATATATAATATAAAATTTATGAGACATACAGTGAGAAGTTACAGATCAGTGCATTTTATGCATAGATTATAATTCGTTGCCTAAAATCCTTGTACCAATAAAGCAACGTTCTAATATAGTAATAATGGCTGTAATGTAATCCGGTATTAACTCAAATTTGATCCGACGTTGACCCGGGGGCTTGCTTTTGGAGACAGCGGCTTATAGTCTTAGCCAAGTGCAACCTTTTAAATCAATTCCCCTTTTATGACGGGAAAATGACATTTAGCGGATATTCAACATTCAACATCCAAATACTAACGCCGACAAAATATGTTATGTCAAATATCACGTTAATTCGTACATTTCGAGAATTGTTGGAACTTGTTATCTAGATTCAACATGCTGCGTCATTTCTATTTTAAAATGTTTTGAAAATCTGTGTAAATTTTTTAAAAAAAGAAATTTCTTATTTTGCAACTCTCAAAAACAAGCAAAAGGAAATTTATTATTTTTATATAACTATAGATATATATATATATATATATATATATATATATATATATATATATATATATATATATATATATATATATATATACATATATATATATATATATATATATATATATATATATATATATATATATATATATATATATATATATATATATATATATATATATATATATATATTCGTATATATATATATATTCGTCTATTAGGTACTTATATTCAGTCGTAATGTTCATTGCGTTTTGTCCTTAAGTTGTTCCTCGCTCTGTTTCCATTTCACATAAGCTCAAAATCCTTTTCATGAATTATAAAATATTCTCAAATTCTGTGATCTCTAAAGACTCTATCGAATTTTTTTTCGTTTAAAAAAATTTATTCTCACAAAGCGGACTTACTTGACGATGGTTTAATTTTAGCATATTAATCAATTGTAATCGACTGAAATGTCTTGTTACTCTTTGTGTAATTACTCTCTGCACTGGCCTCGTGATTTTTTCTTCTTATCACGCAGACTTTTAATTTTTGTATTATAATTCCAGATTTTTTAACTCGTTATTTTTTATTCTGCCAACTTTGTCTTGTTATTTTACATCTCATCCCAAGATATCTACATCTGAGGCATTTTACCTTGCGTTGGTTGATTATACATTCGCCAAGATCTGCATTTACATGTAATCTCAGTAGGTCAATTTTTTCATTCTGTGCATAGATTTCCATTTCAGTTTAGAGAAGGATTTGACAGAAAATTTAGAAAAGTTCCAGTTTCAGAGAGTTAACTGTAATATTTAAACATTTCGGTTCAGCAGAGAGGGGTGGGTGGTGAAGTAATGTTACTTTTTTGATACCATCATTTCGTCCTGTTTTTGAATTTCATATTAAAGTTGATATTTCTTTCTATGGCTCAACTCACAAGATAGAGACAGCATGGCAAACAAAGAGACAGACAGACAGACAGAAAGATAGACAGAGAGCACTTTGACGAACCTTATGTCTTTAGAGTTCCCTTACTGTCCGCAGGATCGAATGGAAATGAATGGAAGACGGTTCTTCACATCCGCCGACATTCACTGAATGAAAGTCTGATTCTTAACATCCACCCACATTCACTGAATGAGAGTCTGATTCTTCATCCGCCATTCACTGAATGAAAGTCTGATTCTTCACATCCGCCCACATTCACTGAATGAAAGTCTGATTCTTCATCCGCCCATCACTGAATGAAGTCGATTCTTCACATCCGCCCACATTCACTGAATGAAGAAGTCTGATTCTTCACATCCGCTGACATTCACTGAATGAAAGTCTGATTTTTAACATCCACCCACATTCACTGAATGAAAGTCTTATTCTTCACATCCGCCGACATTCACTGAATGAAAGTCTGATTCTTCACATCCGCCCACATTCACTGAATAAAAGTCTGATTCATCATATCTGCCCACATTCACTGATTGAAAATCTGATTCTTCGCATCCGCCCACATTCACTGAATGAAAGTCTGATTCTTCGCATCCACCCACATTCACTGAATGAAAGTCTGATTCTTCACATCCGCCCACATTCACTGAATGAAAGTCTGATTCATCACATCCGCCCACATTCACTAAATGAAAGTCTGATTCTTCACATCCGCCATTCACTGAATGCCAGTCTGATTCTTCATCCGCCCACATTCACTGAATGAAAGTCTGATTCTTCACATCCGCCACATTCACTGAATGAGGGTCTGATTCTTCCCATCCGCCCACATTCAGTGAATGAAAATCGATTCTTCACATCCGCCGACATTCACTGAATGAAGTCTGATCCCTAACATCCACCCACATTCACTGAATGAGAGTCTTATTCTTCACATCCGCCCGACATTCACTGAATGAAAGTCTGATTCTTCATCCGCCCACATTCACTGAATGAAAGTCTAGTTCATCATATCTGCCCATTCCACTGAATGAAAATCGATTCTTCGCGCATCCACCCACATTCACTGAATGAAAGTCTGATTCTTCGCATCCCACCCACATTCACTGAATGAAAGTCTGATTCTTCATCGCCCGCATTCACTGAATAAAAGTCTGATTCATCATATCTGCCGACATTCACTGAATGAAGTCTGATTCTTTATCGCACATTCACTGAATGAAGTCTGATTCTTAGCATCACCCACATTCACTGAATGAAAGTCTGAGATTCTTCACATCCCTTATTCACTGAATGAGAAGTCTGATTCTTACATCCGCCCACATTCACTGAATGAAAGTCTGATTCTTCACCATACCGCTCACATTCACTGAATGAAAGTCTGATTCTTCAAATCCACTTACATTCACTGAATGAAAGTCTGATTCTTCATCACCCACATTCACTGAATGAAAGTCTGATTCTTGAAAGTCTGATTCATCTGCCCACATTCACTGAATGAAAGTCTGATTCTTCACATCCGCCCACATTCACTGAATGAAAGTCTGATTCATCATATCTGCCCACATTCACTGAATGAAAATCTGATTCTTCGCATCCGCCCACATTCAGTGAATGATTGTCTGATTCTTCACATCCGCCCACATTCACTGAATGAAAGTGATTCTTCACATCCGCCCACATTCACTGAATGAAAGTCTGATTCTTCACATTCACTGAATGAAAGTCTGATTCTTCACATTCACTGAATGAAAGTCTGATTCTTCACATCCGCCCACATTCACTGAATGAAAGTCTGATTCTTCACATCCACCAACATTCACTAAATGAAAGTCTAATTCTTTGCATCCTCCTGCATTCACTGAATGAAAGTCTGATTCTTCACATCCACCAACATTCACTAAATGAAAGTCTGATTCTTCACATCCGCCCACATTCACTGAATGAAAGTCTGATTCTTCACATCCACCAACATTCACTAAATGAAAGTATAATTCTTTGCTTCCTCCCGCATTCACTGAATGAAAGTCTGATTCTTCACATCCACCAACATTCACTAAATGAAAGTCTGATTCTTCACATCCGCCCACATTCACTGAATGAAAGTCTGATTCTTCACATCCGCCCACATTCACTGAATGAAAGTGTGATTCTTCACATCCGCCCACATTCACTGAATGAAAGTCTGATTCTTCACATCCGCCCACATTCACTGTATGAAAGTCTGATTCTTCACATCCGCCCACATTCACTGAATGGAAGTCTGATTCTTCATATCCGCCCATATTCACTGAATGAAATTCTGATTCTTCACATCCACCAACATTCACTAAATGAAAGTCTAATTCTTTGCATCCTCCCGCATTCACTGAATGAAAGTGATTCTTCACATCCACCAACATTCACTAAATGAAAGTCTGATTCTTCACATCCGCCCACATTCACTGAATGAAAGTCTGATTCTTCACATCCGCCCACATTCACTGTATGAAAGTCTGATTCTTCACATCCGCCCACATTCACTCCATCTGATTCTTCACATCCTCCCACATTCACTGAATGAGAGTCTGATTCATCACATCCGCCCACATTCACTGAATGAAAGTGTGATTCATCACATCCGCCCACATTCACTGAATGAAAGTCTGATTCATCACATCCGCCCACATTTACTGAATGAAAGTCTGATTCATCACATCCGCCCACATTCACTGAATGAAAGTCTGATTCTTCACATCCGCCCACATTCACTGTATGAAAGTCTGATTCTTCACATCCTCCCACATTCACTCCATCTGATTCTTCACATCCGCCCACATTCACTGAATGAAAGTCTGATTCATCACATCCGCCCACATTCACCTAATGAAAGTCTGATTCTTCACATCCGCCCACATTCACTGAATGAAAGTCTGATTCATCACATCCGCCCACATTCACTGAATGAAAGTCTGATTCTTCACATCCGCCCACATTCACTGTATGAAAGTGTGATTCTTCACATCCGCCCACATTCACTGAATGAAAGTCTGATTCTTCACATCCGCCCACATTCACTGTATGAAAGTCTGATTCTTCACATCCGCCCACATTCACTGTATGAAAGTCTTATTCTTCATGTCCGCCCACATTCACTGAATGAAAGTCTGATTCACCATATCCGCCCACATTCACTGAATGGAAGTCTGATTCTTCTGATTCTTCACATCCACACACATTCACTGAATGAAAGTCTGATTCTTCACATCCACCCACATTCACTGAATGAAAGTCTGATTCTTCACATCCGCCCACATTCACTGTATGAAAGTCTGATTCTTCACATCCGCCCACATTCACTGAATGAAAGTCTGATTCTTCACATCCGCCCACATTCACTGAATGAAAGTCTGATTCATCACATCCGCCCAAATTCACTGAATGAAAGTCTGATTCATCACATCCGCCCACATTCCATTCGCACCAGCGGATCCAGGCCGGGGACGGGGGTTGGGGTTGGGGGGTTGGGGGAGCACCTACGCATGTACTAACCCCCATGAAAAATAATTATAAACTAATAATACTGAAGATTTAAATAATAATAACATAAATGAGAAACATGAAAATGGGAAAAAATTAAAAATCTATTGTAGAAATAATAAAATTTGAGAAAAAATATAATAATAATTATATACATATACACGTATATATATACACGCCATATATATATATATATATATATATATATATATATATATATATATATATATATATAACATGAAATATGGTGCCGCCCTCATGAAATTTTTCTGGATCAAGTGACTGAATGAAAGTCTTATTCTTCACATCCGCCCACATTCACTGAATGAAAATCTGATTCATCACATCCACCCACATTCACTGAATGAAAGTCTGATTCTTTACATCCGCCCACGTTCACTGTATGAAAGTCTGAGTCTTCACACCCGCCTACATTCATCATGATCACATATTTGATTTTTTTTTTTTATCTCTTCCCTCGTGCAATCTTGTTTGTCAGGAAAATGTATAGGTTTCACAAAATGTCAAAAGGCCTTTATCAGATGATCTAGACAAGGGTACGATCTTTTATGGGCATTTTCTGTGGTTTTCATACATGTTTATGGTTCGAGTTACGTAAACTTTTAGAATAGGTGCCTTATTTTGATCAAAAGTTTTACCAAAATATGTTTAATTCAGTTTAATTTTTTAGGAAGATTTTATTTAATCTGAAGAAACTATGCATTTTCAATTTAAGCACTTTTGTTCTTGAGGTATCCAGTAAATGAGGTTAGGTAGCACTGTTTTTGGTTGGTGTCAGGATTAAAGACCACAAATGAACAGAAGGCAATAATGTACTAGTTATCACAGTAAAAGCTGGATACTGTTGTAGACGTAATTAGAGATTCTCTGGATATATTATCTTAACCTGAAAACTTACGATTTCAAAGGTTAGTCCAAGTCACTAGGCAGGATATCATTGTACGATAATGAAAGCTTCGGACACGTTGACCGCGGCTGAAGTATGGAAATTTCGTGCTTGATACCTTGAGTATTACCACATCATATCATATATATCAGGCTCTGCCTCTTCTTGGAGAAAATGGAGAAATCACGAAGTCGAGAATCAGCCGGTTTGGTTGACCCGTTTTATGATTTACTTGTGACATCCGGAACTTTTGGCCATACTGCCTCTTTGGTGTAATAGTTTTCTGTTATTATTTGTGGAGTGATATCGGTCAGCAGTTGTATTCTGAGACAAAGGAGTTTTATCTTCACCCATTGTACACACACATATATATATATATATATATATATATATATATATATATATATATATATATATATATATATATATATATATATATATATATACTGTATATTTACACATATATATGTGTTCTTATACTATATAACGATTTGACAACTAATGTATAAATGTATACTCCATATTATTCTCAACGTCATTACTAGCATCAAAGCTTCCAAATGCATTTCATAATAAAAGCATTCCATATAATCTACTGTACTTTCCCCCTCCCCTCTCCCTGGCAAGAGACGATTGGCGGAAGGTGGCATAATAAGTGTGAAATTCGCTGACCCATGATCCATTATGTTAATTGCGAACACTGGCGCAGGGAGCGGATTCTATGAATATGTTTTGTTGTTTAATGACGATTTCAAACTTTCATATTATTTGACTTCGTTATAATCCTTGCTTCCTCTCTCTCTCCCTTCCTTTCGTGTTGTTCTTGGTTTTTTTTTTTTTTTTTAGAAATATAACCCGAGTTTCGTATTTACTTCTTCGATACTTTCGGGAAAGAAGGTTTTCACCTGCAGATTTTATACTTTTGTGATAATGGCTTGTTTTTAGTAGAATGCGCTCGATTGTCCAGTTCCCGAAACTTTTAATTTTATATTTCGTAAGTGGAATATTCACTGTTTCATTCTGTGGGATGTTATGAGCCATTTCCTGATGGAAAACTCCGCTGTTTGAAAATGCAATAATTGGCATACTTTGACTTTGACCCTTTGTTCCATTTAATCATAAAGGGTGGATTTTAATATTTTTTATCGATTACGATATTAACGGTTTTCAAAGAAATGACAGAATTTCTCATTCTTTTCCCTAATCCAGATAGAGAAGCACTTTATCCTTTTAAAAGTTGATTTAGACCAGCTAGGTAATTAGATAGATATGAAATAAACTAGGACATGCAATAGAAACGAATAACGTTGAATAACTATGAATAATTATGTGGAAAGTTTGACGACATTGTGTAAGAGAAGCCATCGCTGATTCTAGAGATCAGTATGCAGTACGGGAGGATAATATATCACAATATCAATAGGTTATAGGAGTATGAAGGATCTGCATATAAAGAAAGGGGAGATGGCCGTGGAAAATGGCATCTAAAGAGTTCTGAATAGATGCAATGGTTTTTTTACAACTTAGGATCAATTTCACAAAAAGTTTTTGATAACCTCCCCAATTCAGCTAACATATACTGTATTATATCTATAATATGCATCAATTAAGGAAAGCTGCAAAATATTTTGAATACCGGAAAGGGGTACTACATGTATCTTACCTGGGTCTGGAAGGTGGCGATAAACTTTAAACGTCCCATGTTACATCTCCTGAGGAAGTCTGATGGGCCAACTTGAAACATTTGGGCACTGCTAAAACGGCCTATGATCCTACAGTTACGGAAGTGAACGAAGAAAAGTGAAAACGGCTGGGTTTGGGGTTGGGGGCTGGGGGTTTTGGGGATACGCGCGGTCTCCTTGAAAATTTTTCACTGAATATTCAGAACTGCTTGAAATCCGTGTTGCCTTAGTTGCTTTGCTGCTTCAAAAGTTGCTACTTCTTGAGCTGTCGTAGAGGAAAAAAAAGTGTTCTAATGGATAATATGAACAATGGAAATTCCTTTACAAAGTGAATTAGAGAACCAACGTTGATTAATCGTTTTCCCAAGTTTTAATTTGTCCTTCTAAGACGAAAAAATAATAAGCTAATGTACACCTTCCTTGTGAGTATATCATAGATTCAACACTGAATCATTTGGATTAATGGTCGAGTTTTGCAATGAGAGAGAGAGAGAGAGAGAGAGAGAGAGAGAGAGAGAGAGAGAGAGAGAGAGAGAGAGAGATTATGAACTTTTAAAATGATCAAGCTGCCAATCAGGGATTGAGTTTTACATTGGCTACTTTTGATTTGCTAACTCTAATAAAATCTGACCAATTGCAAACTTTTGTCAAATTATTGAGAGACGAGATTTAGAGTTCTGCTGGAAAAGAACCGGCTGGTTATTTGATTATTAAAAGTTCATTCGAGTTATTGAAGTGCATTTTTTTCATGCAGGCTTTTCTAATGAAGGAGGGAAATTACACAGGAAAACAAAATAAAAAGTAATTAATCATTTATGCTCAGGAGCTTTCGCTTTCATTGATAACTGTATAGAAAAGATTATGCGTGTGAGGTGTGTGTGTATATATATATATATATGTATATGTATATATATATATATATATATATATATATATATATATATATATATATATATATATATATATATATATGATGATTATTATCACTTTTGTACGTGATTCATTTATCACACATTACCACAGGTGAAAAATAAGAAACAGGGTGTAGGTCCTGACCGGTTTCGACTTTATTTCCAAGCCATTGACGAAGGACTGATACAGAGTGTGAGAAGTCACAAATATATATACTACAAGAACAGTACTGACGAACATACACAACCGTTAGAGACTCCATATCCCCACTCAGGCCGGTGTCGAGGTAGGGTGGCCTTTAAAACTCATTTGGCTAAAAATCACAATAGACTCTCAGGGGACATTGCTGATAAACAGACCATACCCACCTCAGATCCACACCTGACAGGTGTCATGGAGGCGGAGTTCGGAAACTCATTAACATTACTACCCTCGTACTGTGTTTACAAATATGATAATCCTATTTTCATACATCTCTACTGCCTACCTTAAAGTTTAAACAATTTACAAATTTCTTTTGATATTAAAGGATCAAGTTTATACATACCTTGACTGATATTCATATTATGGTTGTAACTTTCTTTTATAAAGCTAGATTCAATGATGTTCCTTTCCAGTGCATTATTAGAATATACAATCCTTTTGCCCCTTCCCAGTTGATAGCATGATTGTTCTCACTAACATGTACAAATATGATGCATATCTCACACATTTCTTATGTTGTTCAGTTCTTTTTCCAGTGCTTTCCCGGTTTGGCCAATATAAAAGTTGTCACAAGACTTACACGGAATTTTATATACACACCCTTTAGTATTGTCTGGGAGTTCTTGATAAGTACATTTTCATTGTTGTATTGTTCTTAAATGCGACACTAACACCAAAATTCTTAAGAAGATGAGGGATATCTTTCATATTATTATTATAAGGCAAAACAAGCAAATTTTTTGTGTTGTAAGGTTCTTTCTGGTTTTGATACATAGTCTTTTTTGCCGCTTCATATGCACTGTTTAATACACTATCAGGATATTTCAATTTTTGCCTGCATTCTAATCTTATCTATTTCATCATCAATACATTCAGGACTACATACCCGTAATGCTCTTAAAAACATAGATGAAAACACTGACTTTTTAACCTTATTGCTTTGTCCAGAAAGCACTGGAAAAAAGAATTGAACAACATAAGAAATGTGTGAGATATGCACAAGGGAACAGTGGTATATTTGTACATGTTAGTGAGAACAATCATGCTATCAACTGGGAAGGGGCAAAAAAGGATTGTATATTCTAATAATGCACTGAAAGGAACATCATTGAATCTAGCTTTATAAAAGAAAGTTACAACCATAATATGAATATCAGTCAATGTATGTATAAACTTGATCCTTTAATATCAAAAGAAATTTGTAAATTGTTTAAACTTTAAGGTAGGCAGTAGAGATGTAGGATTATCATATTTGTAAACACAGTACGAGGGTAGTAATGTTAATGAGTTTCCGAACTCCGCCTCCATGACACCTGTCAGGTGTGGATCTGGTGGGGTATCGTCTGTTTATCAGCAATGTCCCCTGAGAGTCTATTGTGATTTTTAGCCAAATGAGTTTTAAAAGGCCACTCTACCTCGACACCGGCCTGAGTGGGGATATGGAGTCTCTAACGGTTGTGTATGTTCGTCAGTACTGTTCTTGTAGTGTATATATTTGTGACTTCACACTCTGTATCAGTGTCAATGGCTTGAAATAAAGGAAACCGGTCAGGACCTACACCCTGTTTCTTATTTTTCACCTGTGGTAATGTGTGATATATATATATATATATATATATATATATATACATATATATATATATATTATATTATATTATAAACCTTTTCTCTTTATAAACGTTAGTTTATATGGCTTCCAAGGAAGAGATGCCCCGTATGTCAATCTTCTAATCTCATTCTTTTCGTAAAGAAAATAATACTTCCTTCAGTTGCTCGACCGAGAAGACAAAATGTGAACGACGTTATTCGCTTTGTTTGTACAACAAAAGTTGTCTTGTAACTCCGAGTGATGTACGAGTAAGTATACCACAGAAGACAGCACTTACAGTAATCTTACTTTGCGGGCATTGAGTGTTCATTACTTTGCATACAGTGTCTCAGTTATGAGGGGCGAACGGAAATGAAGGGAAGACCCTAAACCTGAGGCTTGACACTACTGGGAGGTTCTTGCCCAAAAAATAATTCTCCTACAGAACTGTGCTGGAATTAGTGATCGCTGTACGTGTCGGTTGTTGCTCGTGTCGTCTATGATTTTTTATCGCCTACGTACACTTGAAAAGGTTTCGTATACGAGGTGTATCTATTAAATAACGAGACTGATTAAATAACTCACCTTTATTTATATGTGTTGCAAATTTTGATGCTTGTCCCCTTCCATATACTCGCCATTTGCACTAATACATTGCTGCAGTCTTCATTTCTGCTGGTCGAAGGCATGTAGGAAATCAGTTTCTGTCAGCTGTTTCAACGCATCCGCCGGTTTTCCCAAAAGTTAAATCAGTGCTTAAAGGGACACGTTTTGGGTCAGTTGATGCCGTAAAGAAGAAAACGGCGGATGTGTTGAAACAGCTGACAGAAACTGATTTCCTCCATGCCCTCGACCAGTGGAGAAGGATACTGCAGCAATGTACCAGTGCAAATTATATTGAAGGGTACAAGCGTTAAATTTGTAATACATATAAAAAAAGTGAGTTATTTAATCAGTCTCGTTATTTATTAGACACCGCTCGTAAACTAGCCTGACTTACTTAGCCTCAACTCTCGCAGAAAACAGCGTCCTATTTATCCTGAGAGCTTTCTTATCGCTGAGTAAAAATATCCTTTTTGCAGACTTATTACATTCACTAATTATTCTAACTCGGAATCTGCGGCATACCCCATTTGCATGGCTGGCGAGAGATCAGTATATTGTTGGAATTATTGGTTAGGTTCATAAGTATATCACAATATTTAATAACGAAGATAAACAGTGACATATTTGGTGCTGATTCAGGGAGTGTTGTGTTCCTTTGCTTTTCATGATATTTTCGAGTAGACGTTTAATGTCAATATCATTACCGTTCAACTACTACTACTACTACTACTACTACTACTACTACTACTACTACTACTACTACTACTACTACTACTACTACTACTTTTAATAATAATTAATTATATGTGTTGTTATCATTTTTGTTAGTTTTGATATTGTTAATCATCCGTCTTTCTGAAACTATGATGAAATTATACATTTTTTATGGATAACCTCAATGTTAAATCCCAGTTTTAATTTACCATTAAAGTAAATTATTTAGTTTCCTTTTCAAGATCTAGGACCAACGGCAAACTTACAAATAGGTAATCTGGTATAAGGAAAAAATCCGTCAATAATTGCGTTTTTTCTTCTTCTTCTTCTTCTTCTTCTTCTTTATTAATATCAGCCGAATACCATCTCAGCATCTCGTCATAGGCAGCATCACACTTTCATCTCACGTAGTGCCAGACTTTATTACATCACTAGGGGCTGGGAAAAGGGGATTATTTTCGAAGCTTGGCTTTAGAAAATTGACATGATAGGTTTGAGTTCCGTAGGAGGACACACGGGATGAAATTTGACGTTTATGAACCTTTGTTCTTTTTCGTCGGTTATTTTTCTTTTTCTTGCCCGCTGGTTATTTTTCTTCCTCTTTCCTCACGTCTCAAACTCGGCTTTTCTCTTTGTAAATATTTCTGTTACTACTCCTGCTGTGGGAGAAAAATATTCTCCATTAAACGAGATTTTTCCGTGAATACTTATGTATAACCACGTTTTCTCTCTCTCTCTCTCTCTCTCTCTCTCTACACACACATACATAAATATATATATATATATATATATATATATATATATATATATATATATATATATATGCATTATATATATATATACATATACGTACATATATTCTCCAAATAATTATATACCAGATAATGCTTTATTCTCTCTCTCTCTCTCTCTCTCTCTCTCTCTCTCTCTCTCTCTCTCTCTCTCTCTCTCTCTCTCTCTCTCTCTCTCTCTCTCTCAAATACTTCTGCAATTATACACTCATAAATGCATACGTGGACAAACATATATATATATATATATATATATATATATATATATATATATATATATATATATATATATATATATATATATAAAAATTTATATATATATATATATATATATATATGTGTGTGTATGTGTACTATATATATATAAAATTATATTATATATTCTGTATATATATATATAAATTTATATATACTGTATGTGTACATACATATATGTATATACATATATATATAGTATATATATATATATATATATATATATATATATATATATATAAATCCTTAGTTCTTATCTGGTAATCTACCACGGTCCTGTTGTAACCTGAAATTTAATGCGAATCCGAAGAATTGACGAAATATCACTTAACGATATGCCATCGTAATTGAGTTTGGCTCACCGGAGACTGAATATCTGAATTATGCAAGAATGCATAAGGACAGAAATTATTTCAATGAAACATGCAACTACGTTTAATGACTTCAGAAACAGTAATTAGAAGGAAAGAAGGAGAGGAAAAGTTACATTTGAAAGCGAAAAAGGGCCGAACGCTACGTATTAGTTTAAAACCTTTGTAATGATACTAGACAAGAAACAGCAAACGTCTTGAACTAACGATTAATTGTACGCTGAAAAATCAAGTGGCTGGAAAAAAAAACAACGCAGAACAAAACCCTGACCTCGATACAATTCATCCATTTTATTAGCTAAAATAGCGCCGCAAATCGAGCTGAAAAACCTGAATATCGTTTGTAGTCGATACAGCGATGTCAAAACTGTTTTCTTGTCTTTAGAGAACTACAATCGATAAACTTTAAATTTTCAGTTATTCCCCATGATTCAAAAACGAAAGAAACAAATATGGAGACATTTTGTTCCCATATGTTTGTTCACAAATGTTTCCACTCGTTTATTTTAACGTCACAGTTGCGAAATGACTTTTACAAGCAATGAAAAGCATGACCTGAAAGTCCAATTAAAGTTCCCATTGGCCTTCCATTATTTGAAAGAACCATTTTTTATATTCTCTCATGAATAGACTCTCCAACCTTGCCATAAACTAGTATCCGAAACAGAAAATATATTCAACAAATTGTATCAACATCAGGTGCACATTGCCTATTGGAATTTCTCGTTTTTTTTTTCAGCATTAATCAACGTGTTATAAATACAAAGAGGATTCATACCATTCATAACTCGCAAGGACAGTGAATTTCAGAATAGAGATTTCTTGACTAAAAGCCAACTTGGATCAATCAGTCAACGGTTTCGAAGTCCAGCGTCTCTCTCTCTCTCTCTCTCTCTCTCTCTCTCTCTCTCTCTCTCTCTCTCTCTCTCTCTCTCCTCTTATTTTCAGCGTCGTGTTAATATGCAATAATAGGCTCTAGCATACAAAGGGAATTCGCTAAAAGTTTGTGTCCACCGTTTAACCAATCTTTTGTGCTATGCATAGCGAGTATGTAGAATTCTTAGGTTCTCTGTGTTTCCTCATTCATTTTACATTCCTTTGTCTGCCAGGGTTTTCTGTCATCCTTTAAGTATTAAGTCCATTAGACTTTGTCAAGTACATCCATCCATACATACATACATTATATATAATATATATTTAATGTATATATACACACACATATATATGTGTATATATACATATATATAATATATATTATATATATATATGTGTGTGTGTGTGTGTGTAGTGTGTGTATGTGTATGTGTATGAAGGCACTTTAAGTGATCAATAGACCATTTTAAAAGCAGCCCGTATCTTCTCCACTGCCTCTTGAAACTTATCGCGAGGAAAATCTGCATATTTATTATAACTTCTTCATAACAGATTTTTAGCTCCTCTTTCTTTCTGAATTAAGGAAGTATAGGGCATGCATCTCTTGGGAAAAAAATTTAATCAGAATCATTTTGAAACTGAAATATTAACTCTTACATGGTTTATGGAGGATTTAAAACATTTGTTTTCTACGGGGTTGTACAACTGTACCATTACATTAAAGCAGCTGATATGCAGAAATATTCTTGGGTGCTTGCCATTAATATAGAATGAATCCCACGCGCGTACCCACCCACACATATGCAAATCGTGGTTCAATGAAAAAAGTGCAAAAAAAAAAAAAAAAACTAGTCAATAGCCATTTTTCCGTTTACCTCTTAACCGATAAATCAAGGATGAATTATCTGTGTAGTATAACTCATACATTCGCCGCTTCATTTACCTATGTAATAATTTTAGCAATAGTGCAGCTTTTTCCCTTACATATACTAACTCATTCACCTGGCTATCTTGCGAGCTCTCTTGCTCTTTGAATATTAAGACCCTTTTAATCCAAAATCTCTAGCTCTTTTTCCACCTAGCAATGCCTACATATTATCAATCTCGCGCCGCAATAACCGTCGTTCTAACCTTTAAATTCAATGTTAACCTTGAAGAAAGGTAACTCGATATTCCCTCCATATATTCTAACTTAGCAAAGGCCAAAGACAACATTTCTGTTTTCCGTAACTTTTGCGTATATCTGTTGCCTTCCCTGCGTAACCTCATCAGTGACTGACCTCTTATCGTTCTTTCATATCTCATTTCCTACAGTCCTTTACCCAAAATTCCTTCCTGGTGACACTGTGATCCAATCCTAGAATACTGTTGTGTAATTCTGCCAATTCAAGGTCTGTGCTACCAGCCAGTTTTTCATCCATTATATTCTTATGCACTATATACTCATTTCATCAACATGCTTTAATGGCCACATTAAAATATCTTTTCTGCCCTTTATCACTTTGGCTTCTACCAGATAAGAATTAGTTGGACCTCCAAATGCTGCTTCTTTCCCCATCTCTCAAGGTATTTTCCTGCAAACTGCGTACAATAGAACAAAAGATTACAAAGAAGACTCGATTTTACAAAGAGCAACTAAGCTTGAAGAGATACATTACAGCTTTAATACACACATAGGTCATTACATTTGAGCTCAAGCTTCGGGTGAGGAAAAGCTATCTGAGATTAACTTAGGTACCTGGATGAAACAAGCTGAGGTACAGGACATTCGCCCGGATTACTGACAATCTTGACTGTCTCTTTCAAATCTCCTCTGAACATCTTGCGCAGAATGGGGTAGGGAGCATTTAGACCAGGGCTTAAATTCATATTACTTTTCTTTGTTACTTGTATTAATGTAGATTCAGGGATATTTCTGGACATATTTGATTTACTTCTTGTAATTATGCCACCATGGGACCAGTCAATCCTATGTCATTTTTCATGTTAGTGCACAAAAGGAGCAATATTCTTCTGGCCAGAGGTTTACCCCATTTGCTTTATGCGAGAGATGATGAAGGGGAAGAAGCACCTTAAGAACTCCAGGCCTTTTTTTTGGTAGAAACCGACTATTGGGATAAATGTGTGCTGAAAGAAAAAGCCGTTTTCATCGATCTTAAAATCTATAACAAAAAGCCTTCTTCGCCTTCCATTTGTCCTGACATAATGAATTTCCAATGTATCTCTCTCTCTCTCTCTCTCTCTCTCTCTCTCTCTCTCTCTCTCTCTCTCTCTCTGTTTACACCATTTACTGCACTTGCTGCCAACGTCAGGTAATAGCTGCAATATTTCATAAACCTTCAAATTTTCAGGCGTGATTTATCAAGATGTTCGTCTTTTAGTGCATGCATATTGTTATTAAGTCGTAATATAAATTCGAAAGTTTTACAAATGTGAATGAAATGAAGAAATGTCTTTTAAGTCAAGATTACTCGTTATTTTCGCCATCAAAGTAATCAGTTTTTATTTTGAATCGTGTAAGGTGCGTATTTTTAGGCAAGAAATTAAGATTGAAAACCAAATCACTGATCAGATCCATCACAAAGTTTAAGCTATAAAACCTGATTATCTTTTTTTTACTGCTTATTATATCAGAATTTACATTTTTGGATTAGTTATTTTGAAAAATTGACAGAAATTCTCAAAGTAAAACTATTGTTTTTGTAAACACTAATGCTCACATAATTGGCTCAAATAGAGGAAGGTAGTGTCTGAATAGATGACGAAAAAGACTAATTGGTTTCCTCTGTGGTCTGAGAAATATAGAGGACACATTCTCGACATGTAGAACAAATTCTTATACCATTAAATCTCCAGTGATTCTACATTATCAATAACACACGGTGAAAGAGCAGACACCCCTAAAGTGGTGTTTGTTGAAATTTAAATATAAATTTTTTTTGTCGCCACATCTGGCAACTATTTCAGTACGTAAACATGGAGGACTAGGGAAGGTTCAGGAGCCCCCATCCAAAGTTAGGTCATCAGATGTACTGCAGTATACAAAAATATTCCCGTCATGGATAGATGTAGCAAAAGCATTTATTGTTAGTTGTTTTAGTTGATTATATTCTGCTCTACTTAAATTAATTTTCGTATATAGAAGAAGAAGAAGAAGAAGAAGGAGTATCTTTCAGAATAGAGATCCACTTGGCCATTTAAGAAAATATTACCATCTATTATATTTATTTTAATGAGAACCCCATGTTTACCGAAACTATGTACCTATAACCTATATTGCAAATAGTTACATGTAAATATCTTAATATGGGCATTGCCTCTACCCATTTTTTTATAATTTGTCATTCACCTTTCTCCCTCTGTACAATATAGCGATTTTTAGGATTATCCCCAATGAATTGTAACACCATGTTAATTCACTTCATATTACATGAAACAGAGACATGATTCCATTGAGCAATACTTTCATCCTGGAGCGAGAAAATGCGTGGAGAGCATCCTGAACATTATCCCAATAATTCGCAAACACAAAAGATATGAGACGAACGACCTGCCTGTCGATATGACTTTCGCTACTGAAGCCGTGATAAGTAGCAGCTCGGCCACTTACTCTCCCGAACGCCGTCGGAGCAGCTGTCTCTCTTTCTCTTTCAGGCAAAGAGAGAGAGAGAGAGAGAGAGAGAGAGAGAGAGAGAGAGTGCCATGCAAGCACTGTTGATTTCGGAATTCCAATGAAATCGAAAGCGACGAGGGCCAGGTCACGAACCCGATTTTGAAGAACAGTCATCGATTCTCGATATTGCTGGGGTTTTGAGCGGATGGGGGAGTGTAGGGGATGGGGGAGGAGGGAAGGGGGGATGTTAGAGAGGGTCGAAGAGAGAAATGAGAAAGTGAAGGGAAAAGGAAGGGAGTTGCTTTTGGAGAAATATGGTCACCTTTCATTGAGAAAGCTTGATCCTTCTTGCGCCCAAAGGTCCCTCTCTGCCTCAGATCATTTATTTAATATTTTTTACGTTTCTACTTATATTCACACACCCTTCATATGTTTATCATTACGTTACTATACCTAAGGTATAATATTATATATACAAAAGCATCTACAAATAATAGGGTGTTTTTCTAAGTGTTCAAGTGTTGTGCTACTAATTCTTAATAAGTCTTGTGTGAAATAAATCTGCTTCCAATAAATAGGGAATTAGAATTTAACGTACCTTATCATTTTACTTTGACAGCTTTCTCCATATCTCCAGAGGGAAGAGTCAGTTTATTATGATAAACCGTAGGTAACATACATATATAGATAAATAAATAAATGATATATATATATATATATATATATATATATATATATATTTATATATATATATATATATATATATTTATATATATTTGTGTATGTGTAATTATGTATGTAAACACAATTCATTATTTGTCAGCTGATAAATCGTCTGAAAATTTCCCACAAACAAAGTTTTTTTGTCCAGCCACACCCGACAAAAAGTTCCTGTACGGCTATGACATATATCAGCATATGAATAAAGAGGAGATTGAAATCTTTGCGATTTGTCAGGATGACGAACCGCTTTTCCACGTGAACACTTTGGTTCTGGAGAGTGATATAGGATGACAAACGAGTTATAGAGGTGAGAGAGAGAGAGAGAGAGAGAGAGAGAGAGAGAGAGAGAGAGAGAGAGAGAGAGAGAGAGAGAGAGAAAATGCGTAAAACGTTTACCTTGCTAAAAACAAAATTTTTACCTCGCGTAAAAATTTATGGGTGAGAAATGAATATAAGGTTACTAAGAAATACGTTGAAAGACATACCGATTACGAAAAGTGTTCTGGGTCAAACCATGCGGAAGACTAAGTTTATGCTTGATATTTCAACACAGTTTGTGTTAATAGGAGAGGTAAACCAAATTTTCGGGAAACCATCTACCCATTCATGGGGTCCAGTATGCTTCAACAGCAAACAAACGTATGGTAAAAATTGAAAGTAATAACACATTCATTCACTATAGTTGCTAAGCTTTGTAAAAAATAAAAGTATATTCCCAAATGACGGCTCCAATATAGAATTACAGCTATATTTAGCGGAACGATAACGAAGTGAGAATACCGAGAAAATACTGAGTTAACATATCGATTCTCAAGATATTGTTCATACATTCTCTCTCTCTCTCTCTCTCTCTCTCTCTCTCTCTCTCTCTCTCTCTCTCTCTGTTTGTCTTATGTAGAAAGTCTTTCGTATCTTACAAGGTCACATATGAAAAATTGGAGGTAGGGGTTGTTTTAATATGATAAAAAAAAGACTCGGTCTGAAGGGGCAACACAACAGAAGGCTTCGTTCCAAAAGAATAAAACTTTTTGGGTGGACCCACCTAACCTCAATCATTCCTTTTCCCAAACTATTACCCTTCATCCCACCTGCCGTTCAAAACCCTCTGCCGAAAGATTTTTCAGAACTGCGCTGTATAACGTCTTTCAGTAAACTGAAATATTTCTAGGTAAACCATTTCAATGGACAGCTTGGTTATTTTGTTGCATACCTTACTCAGTGAAATTACGGTGCTACAATTTATGTCTTGTTATTTCAGTTCGCTTGTTTCTTCGCTTATAGATCTCTCTCTCTCTCTCTCTCTCTCTCTCTCTCTCTCTCTCTCTCTCTCTCTCTCTCTTCTCTCTCTCTCTCTCTCTCTGCGGCTGAAAAGAAATAATATTCTCTATTTTAGAGCTTCAAAAAGAAATGCTTCACGTTAACAGTAATTTGACTAGCCAATAAAAAAAAATCACTCAGTGAGAGTACAAACATATTCCAATATTTCTCAGATATAAAAGACAAAAGATCCGCTTGTTAGAATGACTTACTCCATTGGAGCCACGATAAGTAGCTCTGCTACTTACTCTTCTACACAAAATCGGAACTAAAGAGCTAAAGAGAGCCAGGCAAAAAAAAAAGAGAGAGAGAGAGCCATGCAAGCAAGCACTCTGATTTCGAAATTCCAATGAAATCGAAAGCACCGGGTGCCAGGTCACGAACCCGATTTTGAAGAACAGTCATCGATTCTCGATATTGCTGGGGTTTTGAGCGGATGGGGGAGAGTAGGGAGATGGGGGAGTGAGGGAAGGGGGATGTGGAGAGAGGACCAGGGCAAGAGACAGACGGGTCGGAAAAAGGATAAGATGAAAAGTAAGGAAAGGAGGTGGTGTTTGAGAGGGTTAAAGTCTACTTTCATTGACAATTCACGTTCTTGTAGTTGAATCATTCTTTTTTATCTTTTGCTTAGTAGTTCTTGTTAGTTCACCTATGGGTAGTTTAATGGTGTTCACGGCAGTGATGTTCATTATCTCAAGGAGGAGAAATTTATATCATTACGAGAAATGTTCTTTATTTTGGAACTGCTCAGCAGCCATGATTCAATAAATATCTTTTATACTATATATATATATATATATATAATATATATATATATATATATATATATATATATATATATATATATATATATATATTATGTATATTATATATATATAATACTTACATAATATAGATATATATATATATATATATATATATATATATATATATATATATATATATAACACATTGCAAACCTTGGAAGGCCAACAACGAAGAACAATATACCTTTAATTAAAATCAAGCTACAAGCTGCAGCCATATTTATGCATATACTGTACATATGTATATATATATGTATATATTATATGTGTGTATATATATACATACATACATATGTATACATACTTCCCCAACGTAACCCACAATACCGACGTCAGAGAAAGAACAAAAAAAGAGACAAATGTGAATTTGTGGGCACAGGCATAAAAAAAAAATTGAAATACTTGCGATTTGTTAGAATGACGAACGGCTTTCCCGCATGAACACGTTTGTTCAGGAGAGCGTTGCTGGTTGACAAATAAGTTACAGAGGTAGACATGCAGAGAGAGAGAGAGAGAGAGAGAGAGAGAGAGAGAGAGAGAGAGAGAGAGAGAGAGAGAGTGTGTGGTAATATATGTCTCCAAGAGACCCGTTTGTAGGCATCCAAAAAGTAATAGATGGAAGAATTATGACATGGTAAGTTTTAAGTGAAATAAGAACCTATAATAGTATCGTGAGTTCTTTATGTGGCACTTTGCTAGCATTATTATTATTATTATTATTATTATTATTATTATTATTATGGCCTAAATATATTAGTTTCAGTATTGATATTTTAATTTTTTCGTTTTTAAGTTTGAAGAAATGTACATAAATCTAACGATAATATCTTCCAGGTTTAAGTAGCTGAAGTAGCATACATGGATATTTTATAAATGAAAGTCGCTAAGTATTAGGTAAATGATGAAGAAAGGAAAGAATAAAAAAAAAACTTCAGAAAGAATGTTAATTCCTTAAGGGAATAGTTGTAGTGTCAAGTAAAGGTAGTTTAGTAATTTAAGAAAGTTAAGAGGTCCATTAGCAAGGCAGATGTCAGACATTATGTTTTGTTGCTTTGTCGCAGTCTTCTAAATCCGATTTCTTTCTCGAAATGTTCCACAAATGATTGGATGAGTCCTAAGTTTTCAGGGCAGCATCTTGTAGCGTGATTTTGATTAGAGACATTATTCTGCGTTGTTGACCTTCCAGGGTTTGCAATGAGCAATGAATAGAAGAGGATGGAAATTAAAGGAGTTGAAGAATATAGAGTAGATGGTGGTGTAGGGCGGGACAGTTGAAAATAGAATTTAGGCCATAGGTCAAGCACTGGGACCTATGAGGTCATTCACGCTGAAACGGAAATTGACAGTAAAAGTTTTGAAAGGTGTAACAGGAGGAAAACCTCGCAGTTGCACTATGAATCAGTGGTTAGGAGAGGGTGGAAAGTAAGATGGAATAAGGAGAAAATGAAAGAAGGTACACTACAAGGAACGAAAGGTGTTGCAGCCAGGGGCCGAAGGCACGCTGCGAAAAACCTTAAGTAATGCCTGCCATGCACTGCATGAGGGGCACTATCCCCCTACGGGGGTGCAGGGCTGGACAGGAACAGCTGAAAGACATAGCTAAGGAACTGCTGTGTTTTCCTAATGTTCCGGTAGCAGCGTTTGTAATGGTTTTGGGTCGCTTGTTGGAGTAACTGTTGCTTGTTTGCCGTGTTACTTAGGTGGATGTCGGTGGCTGCAGTCTTGATAATTTCCCTGAAGTAGATTCATGTGTGCAGTGCAATGAATTCTTCCATTGCATTTTTTAAACCAAGCATGATATATAGTTCCGAATGATTAGAACATCTCTTGAGTCTATTCAGCTACAGTTAAGTGCCCGGCCTTTGGCTACAAATGTCTTGAACTACGATCTTGGGCTTGGCCAGCAAAGTTGTCATCAGATGCACCTGAGTGTTTTAGTGTATATAAGATCTAAATATGGCAGAGAGATGTATCTGATCTTAGCTTTAGTATAGGTCCTGTCGAGGAACGTGCTTAATGTTGAATTCACACACAAACTATATATATGTGTGTATATATAAATATATATATATATATATATATATATATATATATATATATATATATATATATATATATATATATATATATATATCCTGTATCCAGAGAAATGTATCAGAAGAAAAATTGAAGAGAGAGAGAGAGTGAGATAAAAAAAAATTAACTCAGGGAACTTTAAACCTCTATAATCAAAACTTTAGAAAAAAAAATTCATTACATATTTCTAGTGGAATGGAATAAAATATAGAGTTTAGGCCATAGGCCAAGCACTGGGACCTATGTGGTTATTCGGCACTGGAAAGGAAATTAAGAGTAGGTAGGTTTTAAAGGTGTAACAGGAGGAAAACCTCGCAGTTGCACTTGGAAATACATGTTAAACATATTTCTAGTGAGCAAACTTTACAATCCTAAAGAATGGCAGCTCCAGCTCTATCTCATATTCATAAACTCTTTATATCTTCAATTTCGTAATGTTCATAACTGTATGAGGTTCATACCTTGAATGTTTCATGTTCATCCCATTACTTCAACCTCTTTTTTTTTTTTTTTTATCCGCATTATACTGAACATTATGACGTCGAGAATGATATATGAAGTCCAGATGAATTTCGTTGTCTCTAATCTGTTTTCCTAGATGTTTAGTGTCATCGTAATTTACATTTTCCCTTTTTATGTATATTGAACAATTCTTCTATCTGACTAATGCTGAGTGAAGATGGAAATTCAGATATATTTTTAAAAATTCTCTCTTTTATGATTTTTTCTTTTTTGTAATTTGTGCTTATCTTGAATAATAGACTTCAGTCAATCATATCAGTGACTAAATGATGTACGTAATGAGCGTATTAACATTACCTCTAAAATTTCTCTGTCCAAAAACAAAAGAACATTTCAGTTATAATGAATCCCGTCAGACACTTTTGTTCCATAGTGAGGCAATTGCATAATTCACCAGCCAGCGTCCATCATTCTTCGCCCATAATGAAACATTCACACGGCTCGCCCAAGTCCCTTTTGGCAGTGATGTTGGGCACCTGAGGATAAGTGAAGTACTGAAGACCACCAAATGTTCTTGTGATAAGAAAGGAAGATGATTAAATCGAACAACATGATGGACGTTGCATTCAGGAGTCGAGATTGTCTCTGTCCAATTCTAAGTTCAGGATGTCTGTCGATGAACAGATTCGTTGTAGGTTTTAATCTGTGTGCTGTTATTATTGTTATTATTATTATTATTGTTGTTTTTTTTTCTATCACAGTCATCCTATTCGACTGGGTGGTTTTGATAGTGTGGGGTTCCGGGTTGCATCCTGCCTCCGTAGGAGTCCATCACTTTTCTCACTATGTGTGCTGTTTCTAGTAGCACACTCTTCTGCATGAGTCCTGAGCTAGTTCTCGGCATCTAGTTTTTCCAGGTTCCTTTGCAGGTATCTTGGGGATCGTGCCTAGTGTTCCTATAATTATGGGTACAATTTCCACTGGCATATCCCATATCCCCTCTTATTTCGATTTCCACGTTTTGATACTTATCAGTTTTTTCTCTTTCTTTCTCATCTACTCTGGTGTCCCATGGCATTGCGACATCAATGAGTGATGCTGTCTTCTTGATTTTGGTCAATCAACGTCACGTCTGGTCTATTGGCACATATCACCCTATTTGTTCTGATACCATAGTCCCAGAGGATTTTTGCCTGAGGGAGCGATAGAAAACGATTATTATTATTATTATTATTATTATTATTATTATTATTATTATTATTACAGGACGAACTCCGATTATTATTATTATTATTATTATTATTATTATTATTATTATTATTATTATTATTATTATTACAGAACAAACTCCAACTAAATAAAATGCATATTTGTACAAAGATTACATATTTTGAATTCAAAAATGACTATCCTATAAGGTGACATTCACTCGAAGGAATTTTAATAAGAGAAACTAGGCCAGAAATTCCTGACAAATGCGAAAAGTTTTAAAGGCAACGCAACAGAAGGTACGGGTCCCGAAAATAAAACTTTCCGACTTTTTGGGAAGCTCTACTTCACCTCGTCCCCATCCCCCTTCCCTCCCCCCTCTTTTTCCCCTTCTATTCCCTTCCGTACCTGTTCGCCTCAATACCTGTACTGTACTTTTTCCTTCTTCATTTTTTACTTTCATTTTACTCCATTACATCCTTAGTAATTTCATCGTCAACTTGTCACTGTACAGCTCGAATATTCACTCACAATATGTATAGTAATATATTGTTATCGTTTATATTACTGTTGTATTTTCCGTTATTGCCCCTGTTTATATATTTACTGTGTTGGTGTCAACATTGCAAGTAGTAAATATAGAAGTAAAAATGTTTAGATGTTTAGGTTCTCTCCTTTATTGGTTTCTCAGTAATATTTTTCAAATTGATAAACTCTTTTCCTTCGGTGAAAAGTTTAGTAGGGTTGCATCCAAAGGCTGCTATTGTTCCTTTGTAAAGAAAAATAATCTTCATCAATTTATTTATGCCTTAGTCTCTCATTTTCACTAACGCAGGTACAAACGAAAGGAATCAAATTTCTTCAGTTTTCCTACCATCACCAAAGACTCTCTCTCTCTCTCTCTCTCTCTCTCTCTCTCTCTCTCTCTCTCTCTCTCTCTCTCTCACTTGTGTGAAGAATACTATTTTGTTATCTCATAAAGTCATAATCCCAAAAGGAATCTGGATAAGAGGAGAAACTGTACCGAAATTCATTAGGAAATACGTAAGAAAATAAATAGAGATTAAAAGAACAAACACA
This sequence comes from Macrobrachium rosenbergii, assembly GCF_040412425.1. Classification (NCBI taxonomy): domain Eukaryota; kingdom Metazoa; phylum Arthropoda; class Malacostraca; order Decapoda; family Palaemonidae; genus Macrobrachium; species Macrobrachium rosenbergii. The sequence continues at coordinate 30,156,457 of NC_089795.1, forward strand.
TCACAAGGTTCAGCTCCCAAAGAAAAAATAAAAAACTTTCTGACTTTTCGGGAGGGCCACCACCCCCCAGTCACGTATACCCTTCCCCCCCCCTCTCCCTTCACATTTCCCTACCCCTCAGAACTTCCACCGAATGCCTTGTCAGAGCTTGGTTCTTTCCTTCACCTAAAAAAAGAAAAAAAACTTCCCTTGAATGTAGTTGTATTTTTCTTTTTTGTATTTGTTTTTTTTTTTTTTTTGGCAATCTTTACCATCGTGTATCAGAATTTCTATGGTTGCTCTTTGAATGTCCTACAGGCTCTTTGGACGCACTGGGGTTTTGATTATCAAGTTATTATTATTATTATTATTATTATTATTATTATTATTATTATTATTATTATTATTATTATTACGAGTGCATTTTTACGCGCCCTGCACAGTATTTTATTTTATTGTTACGTAATTATATGTATGTGTGTATGAGTGTTTGCTGCGCATATTTACATCTTGCATGTAAGTATAGATAATTGCTATTACTTTTGTAGGCAAGCTGGAAACTCATGACTTCAGATGCTTATCGAAAATATGTTTGTGATTAATACAATATTTTTCTGCCATTCCGTAAGTCTACGTTTATCTCTCTCTCTCTCTCTCTCTCTCTCTCTCTCTCTCTCTCTCTCTCTCTCTCTCTTTAACCCTATAGTTTTTCCTCATACAGTTCTAATCCCTAGAACTAAATAAAGAAAAGCTGTGAAAATTCACTGATAAATGCCAAAGAAAAAAAAAAACATAACATTTACAGAAAACAGAAATTAAATTTCGTTCCCTGAAAAATATAACTACCTGAGTTTTCGGGAGAATCACCTCGTCAGTCGCCAAGACCCTTCATCTATTCCCTAGAATACCTATTACTGATATTAAACAGTCGCCGACCAGTTTCAATTTTTTACTTTTTACATTATCCTTTCCTCCTTCACTTTGACACGCTCAAAAGTAAAACTGATTATGTTACAACACAACCAAAAGGTTACGTGTCTTGATGGCTACTTAAATATGTTAATTCCCTTTCCTTCAGAATACGTAATCAACATTTTCGTTTATTACAAATGTGAATAAAAGTTCTATTTTTTTTTGAAATGTCAAATTATATTTTAAAAAATGTTAAAATGGAAACAATATCAATAATTACAGAGCATACCCCCAGTAAACTATTTGATGCCATGCAGCTTAAAAGTTCCTGATAATTCTGCTTCTTCACGTGTAACTAATGTGAACATTAAGTCATTGACTTTCATATTCCATTTTCATTCTTTAGATCTAAACTCAGACTAGGCATTTTCATCTCATTATAATATAAGTTGATAATGATCACTTAATTCCATAGTCTTTTTTGTGATCTGTCGTAAATATCCGCAGGCATTGTCACTGAAAGTTTTTATCTGGCTTCTTGTTGGCCGATACAGTTGAGCTATAACCTATGGAGGGTGGTGAGCAGGATGAGCTCCAGCCAATCACAGAGAGTTTCATTGATATCGACAGCGGATATTTACCGTCAGTTTAAAAAAAAAATCCGTTATAGAACAGTGTTTTCCTTTTCGTTACTAAACGGTTATATGTTTGTGTATAAGAACGCATCCTACTTATATTGAAATCATATAAGCAAACGCAGATAAATACTATTTTTGCATATGAGTCAACTCATATACAAATAAATGGCGAGATGATCTCGATCGCAAGAAAATAATCGCATCCACCAACAGCTGATGCACACAACGAATGTTCCCTGAAGACTCCGTTCGCCTTTCTGAAGTATTTTGGCCAAACACTAAAGACGAACTCACACAAAAACACGCCGACAGACACGAGTGACAACTTCACTGTCTCCGGTCTTCGTGGTTTGAGGTAACGATGGAGATACTCGAGAACTTTATTGTCTCCTGTCTTCCTGGTTTGAGGTAACGATGGAAATACTCGAGAACTTTACTGTCCCCTGTCTTCCTGGTTTGAGGTAACGATGGAAATACTCGAGAACTTCTACTGTCTCCTGTCTTCTTGGTTTGAGGTAACAATGGAAATACTCGAGAACTTTACTGTCTCCTGTCTTCCTGGTTTGAGGTGACGATGTCTCCTGTCTTCCTGGTTTGAGGTGACGATGTCTCCTGTCTTCCTGGTTTGAGGTAACGATGGAGATACTCGAGAACTTTATTGTCTCCTGCCTTCCTGGTTTGAGGTAACGATGGAAATACTCTAGTACTTTACTCTCCCCTGTCTTCCTGGTTTGAGGTAACGATGGAATTACTCGAGAACTTTACTGTCTCCTGTCTTCCTGGTTTGAGGTAACGATGGAAATACTCGAGAACTTTACTGTCTCCTGTCTTCCTGGTTTGAGGTAACGATAGAAAACTCGAGAACTTTACTGTCTCCTGTCTTCCTGGTTTGAGGTAACGATGGAAATACTCGAGAACTTCTGCTGTCTCCTGTCTTCTTGGTTTGAGGTAACGATGGAAATACTCGAGAACTTTACTGTCTCCTGTCTTCCTGGTTTGAGGTAACGATGGAAATACTCGAGAACTTTACTGTCCCCTGTCTTCCTGGTTTGAGGTAACGATGGAAATACTCGAGAACTTTACTGTCCCCTGTCTTCCTGGTTTGAGGTAACGATGGAAATACTCGAGAACTTTACTGTCTCCTGTCTTCCTGGTTTGAGGTAACGATGGAAATACTGAGAACTTTACTGTCCCCTGTCTTCCTGGTTTGAGGTAACGATGGAAATACCGAGAACTTTACTGTCTCCTGTCTTCCTGGTTTGAGGTAACGATGGAAATACTCGAGAACTTTACTGTCTCCTGTCTTCTGATTTGAGGTAACGATGGAAATACTCGAGAACTTTACTGTCTCCTGTCTTCCTGGTTTGAGGTAACGATGGAAATACTCGAGAACTTTACTGTCTCCTGTCTTCCTGGTTTGAGGTAACGATGGAAATACTCGAGAACTTTACTGTCTCCTGTCTTCCTGGTTTGAGGTAACGATGGAAATACTCGAGAACTTTACTGTCCCCTGTCTTCCTGGTTTGAGGTAACGATGGAAATACTCGAGAACCTTTTTACTGTCCCCTGTCTTCCTGGTTTGAGGTAACGATGGAAATACTCGAGAACTTTACTGTCTCCTGTCTTCTTGGTTTGAGGTAACGATAGAAAACTCGAGAACTTACTGTCTCCTGTCTTCCTGGTTTGAGGTAACGATGGAAATACTCGAGAACTTACTGTCTCCCTGTCTTCCTGGTTTGAGGTAACGATGGAAATACTCGAGAACTTTACTGTCTCCTGTCTTCTTGGTTTGAGGTAACGATGGAAATACTCGAGAACTTTACTGTCTCCTGTCTTCCTGGTTTGAGGTAACGATGGAAATACTCGAGAACTTTACTGTCTCCTGTCTTCTTGGTTTGAGGTAACGATAGAAAACTCGAGAACTTTACTGTCTCCTGTCTTCCTGGTTTGAGGTAACGATGGAAATACTCGAGAACTTTACTGTCTCCTGTCTTCCTGGTTTGAGGTAACGATAGAAAACTCGAGAACTTATTGTCTCCTGTCTTCCTGGTTTGAGGTAACGATGGAAATACTGAGAACTTTACTGTCTCCTGTCTTCCTGGTTTGAGGTAACGATAGAAATACTCAAGAACTTTATTACTGTCTCCTGTCTTCCTGGTTTGAGGTAACGATGGAAATACTCGAGAACTTTACTGTCCCCTGTCTTCCTGGTTTGAGGTAACGATGGAAATACTCGAGAACTTTACTGTCTCCTGTCTTCCTGGTTTGAGGTAACGATGGAAATACTCGAGAACTTTATTGTCTCCTGTCTTCCTGGTTTGAGGTAACGATGGAAATACTCGAGAACTTTACTGTCTCCTGTCTTCCTGGTTTGAGGTAACGATGGAAATACTCGAAAACTTTACTGTCTCCTGTCTTCCTGGTTTGAGGTAACGATGGAAAACTCGAGAACTTTACTGTCCCTGTCTTCCTGGTTTGAGGTAACGATGGAGATACTCGAGAACTTTACTGTCTCCTGCCTTCCTGGTTTGAGGTAACGATGGAAATATCGAGTACTTTACTGTCTCCTGTCTTCCTGGTTTGAGGTAACGATGGAAATACTCGAGAACTTTACTGTCTCCTGTCTTCCTGGTTTGAGGTAACGATGGAAATACTCGAGAACTTTACTGTCTCCTGTCTTCCTGGTTTGAGGTAACGATAGAAAACTCGAGAACTTTACTGTCTCCTGTCTTCCTGGTTTGAGGTAACGATGGAAATACTCGAGAACTTCTGCTGTCTCCTGTCTTCTTGGTTTGAGGTAACGATGGAAATACTCGAGAACTTTACTGTCTCCTGTCTTCCTGGTTTGAGGTGACGATGTCTCCTGTCTTCCTGGTTTGAGGTAACGATGGAAATACTCGAGAACTTTACGTCCTCTAACAAGCAGTAGCTAAAGGAATGCACTGGGGAAGGGAGAAGAAAATCTCGGGGGAAATCAGGGAATACTGATCTTAACCCGCCGTCTAATTAGGGATGCTCTAATTATATCAGCCATAAAGGGCTTCAGACATGGCCACAGATGATACATGAGCAAGCAAAATAATCCATTTTCCATTTCTGCGTAGAGTTGCTTTTGGACCTTCGCTGCATGAAATTGCATGACTGGTGCCTTTGTAAACAATTACGTGTGTATTAATGGCCTGATTAAAGGGTTCCAGCATAACAGATTTGGATGTCATTGACGCCGAACATACATGTGTGTGATATTTATAACCTTCTTACACCCTTATATCCTGTTTTTAATTCCCCTATGTTAAATGGGTGGGAGGAATGTTCTGGTTTCAACTGATATGAAGACGTGTCAAGTTGTACGGCTAAAAATATATCGCCACTTTTAAGGATACGCACGAGAGATGCAACTCTCATTGGCACAAATGATATTAATGATGTTTTTGGAAGACAATGGAGGATATTTGCTGAGAGAAGCTTTGCCAAACTGCAGGTAAAAGTACCTATAGAGGAGATGATTGATCGAAAGGGGTTGTTTAATTTGTGAAGCTGGAGCCTGTCAGCATCCATGCTAAGATAGATATGCATATACTGTATATGTATATGTATATATATATATATATATATATATATATATATATATATATATATATATATATATATATATATATACATTATATATATAACCATATATATATTATATACATATATATATATAAATATATATAAACATATACATAAATGTGTGTATATATATATATATATATATATATATATATATATATAAATATATATATATGTATGTATGTATGTATATATAATATGTATATCTGTCTTAGCATGGATGCTGACAGGCTCCTACTTTATCTCTCGCAGTCATCAGCCTTGTAGAGCCGCGAGAGGAACAATCATTCATAGTTTGCTGAGACAGGCTGTGCATTCTAAGAGACCTGTCCTTGTTGCAGGATGAAAAACGGATGGAGAGAGAGAGAGAGAGAGAGAGAGAGAGAGAGAGAGAGAGAGAGAGAGAGAGAGAGAATCATGAACTGGTGTTCTTTATATCTTTCTAACTTAATATTTCCTGTTCGTCATCAGCATCAACCAGTTTGTAATTAAACGTTATTTACCAACCAAGTTTCTCTAATTAGTATTCAACTCCTTACGATTTCTCTGAAGGAAATTGAACTGTTCAAGATTTTTTAAACTACCTTTTTCTCTTGTCTTTCTTCTTATTTACCTTTCCTTCGCCTTCTCATCCCACTTTCCTTCTTCGTTTTCAGACGAGGGCCTTGCTTCTTCTAAGGTTCCTGAGGGAGACGCCCTACAGGGGATTTAGGATGCGAGCGCAGGGCAAATGATCGAAGATTTATGGGATTTCGCGAAGAGGGAGAACGGGCCGAGACGTACTGAGGTTTCACACGCAAGGTTTGTGTTCTATTTTTTTTTTTTTTTTTTTGCACCTTCCGGGAACAAGAAAGCGGTTAAGAGGCCAGCATTACTGAGAAAGCTTTTGGATCTTATGTCACCCTTTTTAGCTTTTAGCCCCCATAAGTGATCCGATGACCCTTTTTAGTTTTCTGTAAAAGAAAACTATTGTGCCCGCTTTGTCTGCCCGTCCGCCCTCAGATTTTAAAAACTACTGAGGCTAGAGGGCTGCAAATTGGCATGTTGATCATCCACCCTCCAGTCATCAAACTTACAAAGTAGCAGCCCTGTAGCCTTAGTAGTTTTTTATTTTATTTAAAGTTAAAGTTAGCCATAATCGTGCTTCCGGCAACGATTTAGGATAGGCCACCACCGGGCCGTTGATAAAGTTTCGTGGGCCGCGGCTCATTATACCGAAACCACCGAAAGATAGATCTATTTTCGGTGGCCTTGATTACACGCTGTAGCGGCTGTACAGAAAACTCGATTGCGCCGTAGAAACTTCGACGCATTTCTTACTTGTTTATATCTCGAGTACGTTATTTGTGTTACTGTACTCATGGTTTCTGTATACAGCTGTGAGGAAATTTTGTTGATACATTTATCTACAAGGAATTACTTTTTTTATTATTAGTCATATTCAGGTGATACGTGTACTTATTAATTATTCAGCCAACAGATATTTAACTTCCTTATTCCTTCACGTTTTTGAAGAGGCATTCTCCTGAAAACACTGGATCCGAAAGGGAGATATATGAAGGAACTCCATAACCTTTCTGATGGGGCTTCCAGATACAACTGTCAACAGGGGTTATTTACAACGATTTTACAAATCTGCTGGTAGGGCAGCCCATTCTAACATCTTGCTAGGACTGGAGAGCATATAGTAGGAGGCAACTCCCTAAATTTTTAACCGATTCCTTGTAAACTTATTTTAGAGTATTCCGTCTGAACATTTCAAATGGAATCTTTCCAGCAAAACCCAGTTAGTCTTTTTGGATCTTGTATTGTCTGGGTTTTATGTACTGGCAGCATTCAAAATAGAAGGGGGATGCCCCGTTGCATTAGTCCGTAGCTGATGATTGACTCGCATCAGCAACTACCGAAGGTAACATTTTCCAAGCCAAACGAAAAATTGTTATCGGGAAGCGATAAAATTACAATCAGAATAACGCTGGTATACCACTTACCAGTTGGAGCAGACCACCAGTGACACCAGTCCCATATCACCAAATCAGAAGTCTCCTTGAAAGCACGCCAAGCAAGCACAGATGATTCTATAAAAAATTCACGATGTAACATCAGTAGTCCGTTACATTAAGCAAAATCAGCCATTCATATGTTTTTAATTGGATCGTTGAGACTATTAACACATGAATGTAATCAATCAGTTCAGCGCCAGTTGTTTGGCACTGAAATTACAACGTAGCACCCTACCTATTCAAAGGCGATGTAACGTTGTTTGCAATTAACGATGTTTGTTCATTAATTTACACGCATTAAAATCCCTCAGACCGTTTTTGAAGTGATTAAATGGGTCAACATGGTGCAACTTTGTGAGATAGATTTACCAGCGAAATCAAAATTAGTTCGCACCAGTTACATTACATTAGGTGAATACTTAATTGTCCAACGATGACATGTGTGCGATACAGACTCGGTGAAAAGCTTCAGACGTGATAAATTATTGAGTTCACCGAAAGGTTGCCCTAATCCCACTCTCTTGTACCTTATGCAGAATATATTATTCGTAATGCCCTCAATTATTTGAATTTTCCTCAATGTCGGAGTATGCAGCCGAGGGAACATTTGTTTTGGATCATTTTTAACTTAAGGTCGTTTGGAAAATCCCCTTCTGGTGTTCCCTACTGTTCCCTGTTCCAATCAACGTAATCTTACTAACGTAATAAGATAACTGCTATGAATAATTACGTAAAATGAATTACATAGTTGCAATAAAAGAAACTGAAACACACGAAGCATACCATAAGAAATATGTGCAAGAATTTATAAATATTACATAAAATATCTAATGAATAATTTAAAATAAATAGGAAGAATAAATACCTAAAAACAAAATTATAATAAATAAGATGTGACAGGCACTTGTATAACAACAACAGTGTGAGTTCTTTAATAAAACAGCGACTGAATAATAACTTACTAAAAACTCAAGTGAAAGGACAGCTTGAAATTCATTCATTGGACAAACGTATAGCTACGTGTAATATGCATTATTCATTTAATTAGGGCGAATCACTCAGCAGCCCTCCTTAATATGTACCTTACTAGCACTCGTCCTATGCCAACTTCGTTACTTTCGTCGCAGTAGAGAGAGAGAGAGAGAGAGAGAGAGGTTATTAATATTTGGTTTGGAAGCAGCAAATAGGAGAGATATCACAAATATGTAGAGAATAAAGAGAAACTTCTAATATATAGCTAGTAAAACACTCTAGGGCACGAGAAAGAGAGAGAGAGAGAGAGAGAGAGAGAGAGAGAGAGAGAGAGAGAGAGAGAGAGGAGAGAGATTGTCCTCATGTAACCATGAACTATAAACAGATAGAGGCTCGATGAATGTGTCGCAAGTAAATAAGAGAGGGGGAAAGAGAAACAGAGACAGAGAGGGGACTATTACTAATTATGAACTAATAAAGATAAACTGCGTAGGCAAGGGTGAGACAGAAATGGCGACACTAATAAACAGCGGGGAAAAAGACAGGGAGAGTAATATTATATTTATTTATAGCTATGGAAACACACACACACACATTATACATATGTATATATATATATATGTATATATAATATATATATATATATATTTATATATATATATACACACACACACACACACACACATATATATATATATATATATATATATATATATATATATATATATATATATATCGTTTGTTGTTTATCGGCTTAAAGAGAAGATAGTTAGTTAGCACTGCGGCTTTTGAAAAGATACTGTGGGAAATTCCCATTGGGAAATAAAAAGCTTTGAAATTGGTAAAATGATAACAATGACGTATTGTTTCAAAACAATGGCATATAGTATGTGTGTGTGTGTATGTATGTGTGTATACAAACAGGTCATATAGCTGTAAGCTTCATAGTAGCTATCAAGGGGGCATTCAGGAAAAGGCACACATATCAAAACAAGTTTAGTTTGCCGACGGCGTTCAGCAAATATCCAACTTTTATATCAGCAAAGCTAAATTGACTTTAGCCTTGATGATGCAATGGGATATTTGTGAAACGCCGTCGGCAAAATAAACTGCTGTTTTTTCATATACGTGAGTTTTTTCCTGGATGCCCTTGATAGCTACTACATTATATATATATATATATATATATATATATATATATATATATATATATATATATATATATACTATATATATATATATATATATGTATATATATATATATATATATATATATATATATATATATATCACATTACCATAGTGAAAAATAAGAGATTTGGATGTATGAAACACTGGAAAAGAATTGAACAGCATAAGAAATGTGTGAGATATGCACAGGGGAACAGTGACATTTTGTACATGTTAGCAGAACAATCATGCTATCAACTGGGAAGGGCCAAAAGGATTGTATATTCTAATAATGCACTGGAAAGGAATATCATTGAATCTAACTTATAAAAGAAAGTGACAACCATAATATGGATATCAGTCAAGGGATGTATAAACTTGATCCTTTAATATCAAAGAAATTTGTAAATTGTTTTAAATTTTAAGGCAGGAAGTAGAGATGTATGAATATAGGATTATCATATTTGTAACACAGTACAAGGGCAGTAGTGCTAATGAGTTTCCAAACTCCGCCTCCGACACCTGTCAGGTGGATCTGGGTCGCTATGGTCGGTATGTTTATCAGTATTGTCCCCCTGAGTAGTATTGTTGATTTTTATCAGAGAAATGAGATTTGAAGGCCCTCCACCTCGACACCCGGCCGGTGGTGGATACGTAGTCTCTAATGGCTGTGTATGTTCGTCAGTACTGTTTCTGTAGTATATATATTCGTGACTTCCTATACTCTGTATCAGTCCTTCGTCAATGGCTTGGAAATCAAGTGGAAACCAGTCTTATTTTTCACCTGTGGTAATGTGTGACAAATGAATCACATACAAAAGTGATAATAATCATATATATATATATATATATATATATATATATATATATCTTTATATATATATATATATACTGTATATGTGTGCGTTTATTTATATATATAATATATATATACACAAATAATAGTAATTAATTTGTAGGTTATCATTCCGTAGCATTTTGTTTGCTCCGGACAGACTACCATGAAATTATTCCCTAAATTATTATAATGATTTCAAATTAGAAGAGACTCAGAACCTTCAATAATGTTCAAAGTTATGTTTCTCACTACTGATTAATCTTGTAATCATGTTGTTCCTTCCTGTAGGACCTATAAATATTATAGATTATGTAGGAATATTGCTTAACCTTTATTGACTGTGGACAATTATCGTCAACTAAAATAAATACATAAATAAATAGCCACGTCAGCATATCTAACGAAGCCATAGACATGTCTAACTGAAGGAATCTGTTTGGTTTATAAGATGGATTAAGTACAGTAGCCGAATTTATAGAAAGAACTGGATCGTGTATTATTATTTATATGAAGTAAATGAAACCGCAATAACCTAGTAATCAAGCTTTCTTGCTACCCTTTGGTTGATTTGTATGGTAAGGCCTTTCTTGAAAATTCGTAATTACTGATCTTTTGTGAAAATAATAATTCGACATGATTTTCGAACGTCCAGTCGTTAATTTTGCACCTTTTTCCGGGTTTTACCAACGATATTAGTATTATATTTGCTGTTAAGTGTCAATAGTTAATTTATTTCATGATTTCTTCTGCTATTTTATGGCTAATTTTCTTGCGCCAACCAAGTCTAATGAAAAATTTGTAGTTAGAATTTATGTTCGAATTACAAGTTTGAAGTTTATGGGAAAAACCTTTTAGTTCGATAAATAGAAAATTTTCATTTTTTTTCACTATTCTCTTTAACACCTGAAGTGGATACAAATTACAATGAAGTAATATTTTTTTAATACTCGTGAGACAGAAGATGTCCAACTCCTATTACCCTCCTGTTAAAAAGCATTAACGAAATCAAATTTTATTTATTTCACTAATAGTTCATTCCTCATTACAATAATCTCCTTTCCTCAATATGTGCACAAACTGGAATTTCTTTAGGTATTTTTCTGATCAGCAAAGCTTATTGGTATCTGAGATACCTGAAATAGAGGACGTTCGTTTTCATCAGAACAGCTTTCAAATGCCCATAGCTTTTAAATACTGAAATCGAAATGACTGCGTTCGGATTGGGATTTCCCGCCCAGAAATTTTATTTCAGGCGGTCAAAGCTAAACTCCCTTTGATGCTTTTGTGACGGGATATCCCAATTCTGCTTGCTGGTATTCAGGCACGGTGAAAGATGAGTTTCGATAAGCAGAGCTCAGCCCAGTTCTGCACTTTGCATGGTCGGCCTGCACTCAAGTTAAATGATGAACCAATAAATTGCTTATGGTTGGCAAGCTTCTCCAAAGTCAGAGAACTCTTTGCTCTTTAAGAGACATCTCAAGTCAGTATTCATTAGAGGGTCAGATATATCAAATGAAGTATTTTGCTGTGGGTCGTAAACGACACATTGCCTACACGTTCAACATATGACATGGATGAACATTATTAATAATTTCTACTTCACAAAACCAATGATTTATTAAGTATAACCATTGCGACTGCTTACACATTTCAATGTTCGTGTCTTTGACTGTTTTTTCGACCAGTGGTATTTCCAACAGCTCGTTGGCTCATGAACTGGTTTTTATCTGCAAAAACAGCTTCTAAAATTATCTATACCATAATTTTTCTTTTCTACTTTTGTCATTTCTGATTATCAAGTAATTTCCCCCCAATCAGTAAGTTATTTTTGACTTTGTCTTTGTGAAATCCCATAATTAGGATTGATAAATCAGTTGCGGGGAAATGAAGCATTTCACTCCAGTATTACAAAATCATTGTTCTCTCAAGATGTTATTCCTTGCTAAGTGATGCTGTTGATTCAGAAGGAATTCTTTGAGTCTATGTCTGCCTCATTAGATCCCCTTTGTTATTTCAACCTTCCATAAACTTCAATAGTCACTCTTCCTTTGCGATAAAGAAATAATCTCTAATTAATTCTTTCTGCCTGATGGGTAACACCAACCCAGTATACCTCTTCTTGCAATTTATTACGTGGAGATCATAAACTCATACATTCAGATTCTAAAAATCTGGTACAACCTCTTTCACCAATTTCATTTCAAAAGCCAGTCTTTCTTCTTCTTTGTGGGGTTGTACTTTGCCCTTTTTCTCCGTCAGGTTTCCTCGGATTTCTTTGTTTCTGGAAAAGCTACATCCCGCATACGGCTTGGTAATTCAAGTCGTCATATTCACAGTAAACTTGAGGTGTTGGAAGCATCCTTGTCTAACAAGCAAGGGGAAACAGTGCGACTTAGAGCTAAGAGTGACAGGTAGGCGTGTTACGTTATAAGCGCACTGTACTTCTTGGAAGTAAGTGCATATTAGGGACAGGCGGGGAAATAAGTACATGGTAGGTATAAGACTGTTGCAGAGGGTTAAAGGGCGAATAATATCTTTTCGTCTGCAACCAGTTTAAACGACAAGGCATATATATATATATATATATATATATATATATATATATATATATATATATATATATATATATATATATACATATATATAATATATATATACATGCATACATGTATATATGTGTGTATATATATATCATACATATATATATATGCACATATATACATATTTATTTATTTGTTTATATAGATAGATAGATAGACAGAAATATGTGTGTATATACGCGTTTATATTCATATATATCTGTGTGTGTTTGTTTATGTATATATATAATCAGATAGAGAAATTTATGTTAATATGAATAGTTGAAGAATAAAAGCAGTTGATTTTCAAAGGTGCTAAGGAATAAATACAACGGTTCTGAATAAATACAACGGTTCTTACCTTGTGGCAGAGTGGGAAAAAGTAGGCAAGGTAACTGGATTCGCGCACAAGGCTGAGAGAAGACCCGAAATGTCTATGGAAACCAAGACGGAAAAATCGATGAGGGGATTGCTGGACCAATTCTCTTGTATGGAAGTGAAGTGTGACTGATGAACACAAATAAAAGAAAATAAATTGTAGCTATTAAGAATATTTTTTACAACATGCAACGATGTAATTAAAGAGGTGTCGGGTACCAGATGCCTTAACATTATAGATGCACGTGAGTGTGTGCAAAAGGGAGTTTAATGGCGCAGTATGTGCACAGAGGTTTGACTCGCTGTTGGTGAGGCTTTTATGTAGGCGTATGAAAGGACTGATGCTAAAGAAGTTTTTTGAATGTGGGTTTATTCAGGAACCGCTGTTAAAGCATGACTAGGTCAGTAGGCTAATTGTTCTGTTGAGTTTTATCTTTCTCGTCTGGTACTATTTATGTAGGGAAACAATATATATATATATATATATATATATATATATATATATATATATATATATATATATATATATATATATATATATATATATATATATATATATAATACATATACATATATACACATATATATATTATATGTGTGTATGCGTATGTGTGCGTATCCTTCAAAGACATATGAGCACATAAACACACATCTTGACAAAAGATTTGGAAAGCTACACGTGGACTGCCAGAAAGTGCACCAGAGAAAGAACTAGTAAGGGTTACAGGAAGGAAATGTGCTTATCGCCAGGAGAATTTCCTTTCATCTTTCACCGCCATTGAAAACCAATAACTGATCGAAAGTCCTCCTCCTCCTCCTCCTCCTCCTCCTCCTCCTCCTCCTCCTCCTCCTCCTCCTCCTCCTCCTCCTCCTCCTCGCCTTTTCACTGAAGCGTCGTTATGGAAGAAAACCGAAATCGCCATGCAAGGGTGAGATGACTTCTCGAAAAGCATTCGAACTCACCTCGTCCCCGTTTCCTTAACAAATCTGTGTCAAGGGCCTTTGTATTTGCCTTTCACAGAACTTAGCTTTGGTGTGTTTTGATCCAGATTCTTTTCCAAATGTAGTACAACGGCTCCTGCTAAAATGTGTCTCGAAACAATACGATTTTGCTTTCCTTCTATCGCCCTTTTCGTTATCAAATTTATACCAAGGCTGTAAATGTCAATGCAAAGAGGCCATTTGACTTTGTTTCCAAATCCTTCGTTAAATCTTTGATAAGAGCCTGTGAATATATCTTCTCTGGGTACGCTATTTAGGCTTTTTATCAATTATTTATCAAGAGGTGCTAGTGTCTTCACAAAATTATTATTTTGCTTTGTATTTTTATCTCCCTGTCTTTACAAACCCTTTAACAAAAGCCTAAAAACATATCCTTCCAACGGAATTACTTGTTTTATTCTTTTATCCATATTTGCTTATTAGTTTGCAAAGAAGGTTCTGTGAATACGTCCTCCCAAAGGCAATAACTTTGCTGTGTTATTCAGTTTGGTGATCAAGATTTCGATCATGACCGGTGAATTTGTCATTCAAAAAAGATTCTAATTACTCATTATTACTTATGAATTTAAACAAGCACCTGTGACATCATCCTCCCAAAGTTTTTTCATAGGCTTTTCTCTGTTAATTGAAATGGGTATGTAAACGTGTCTTTCTAAATTGCATTATTTATCACTGATTTTCTTCCCCGTCTTTTGTTATAAAAGCATTAATAAGTGGCACCGTCTTCCCAACTTTATTATTTTCCTTTGCATATGATTAATTAACATTTCCTTATATCTATGCCAAGCTCTTGGAAATATGTCTTTCCAAAAGAAGTTAATTTTTCCCCTTTACATCATTACTTTATCATATTTTCAAGAAGAGCCTGTTAATCTCTTTCCAAAGGACGATACTATGGTCTCAGGGTGGGTGATTTGAGTAATTTATTTTCTTATCTTATTTCTTATCTTATTTCTGACTTTCTTCTACGATTATTTGAACATAATTGTGATGTTAGATATGCACAAGAGATGCTCATTTGACCTAACATTAAAAATAGGACAATCAAATCGGCCATATGATGTCCAACATTAGTCCAGTGTCTCTTATGGCTGCAGCATACTAACCTTTCCTTCTCAACGGAACCGCTTACATATACATTATATATACATTATATACATATATATATATATATATATATATATATATATATATATATATATATATATATATATATATATATATATATATATTTATCTCTCCCATACTTTCAGTAAGTCTTGGAATGAGTCTGTTAGTACCACACCCTTCTCTTTACTGGTTTCGACCCACCAAAGTCGACCGACTACCACGTGAAGAATTTATTTATTAGGTCAAGAACGACAAAAAATTTGTGAGGAAAATATACTTGAATCGTTAATCTCCGATGCCATCAATCTCGGTTGTCCAACTCGTAAATAAAAATGACAATACTGGATGAGAAAGTATGTGTTTTTTGTATATACAGTATTTATGTAAGGTTGGCTGTGTATATATGGGAATGAAGGCTATCTTGTTTTGCTCTTAAGTTAGGATGTACTGTATAATCCATTCAACAAACTCTAGCCTACAAAACGCAATCAAAAGCACATTTCAGATTGTATCTCCATTTTGTCTAACTGCTATAAGAAATCGAATTGAAATCATTAAAAGGGCATCTCTGAAGTTCTTCCCTTTCCAAGTTGTGGATAATAATAATAATAATAATAGTAATAATAATAATAATAATAATTTCACCTTCCTTCCTCCGTATCTTAAGCGATCATGAATTACCTTCGCATCTGCTGTTTCCCCTGTGATACCGTTATTCCAGGTCCTATTCTGAACCCTTCCAGGGCTATTGTCATGAATATCCCGATGCCATTTATTGCGTGCGTCCGTGAGCGCTGCCACTTAACTTAGTCATGGATGGATTATGGATCACTTAGTGCAAAGGACATTTGTGTCATCCGAGGGAGCTTTATGCATGCGATACCGAGTTTTTCCCTGTGAAATTCGGAACTGAAATTGGATGACCTTTTCCATAGCATTTAAAGATTAGGTTAGACTCAAGTGCGAGAGAGAGAGAGAGAGAGAGAGAGAGAGAGAGAGAGAGAGAGAGAGAGAGAGAGAGTGATACGCATGGAAATGCACTATCTTCGTGTTATTAGTTTAAGGGCTATTTTATATTGCAAATTATTGTAGGTACTTTTCTGTTGGTGTAGGAAGGGAAGAATCAAATTATAAGATGATTAAAAGAACTGGATTTTATTGGAAAACTGGATAAGCATGAAAGAATAAAATGACGAAGATAAAAACAAGAAGAATTTTAGGATTTCAGAGAGAGAGAGAGAGAATGAATTTATAGTATAGAGAAACGGGAAGCATTGAAAATGGTGGTCACTATAGGTAAGATCAAGCTGGAAGGAGATGGCATTATGGAGGGGGAGAATATTCCACCACGAAGCGGGAAGGTGTTGGGTGTTGGGTGTTGGGGGTTGTGGTGGGGGCGCCGGGTGACATAAGGGAAAGGGCGCAGTAGTAGAGGAAATGATATTGCCGAAGGATGGAAGCAGAGCTGAGTGGACCTGCTGGAGGAGGGTCAGGAGAGTAGGGGGTGGAGCGAGGGGGCTTAGTAGGGCGGCTGGCGTGTTGGAAGGAAGGACAGAGGAGGGTTCCAGTTTCCAGCGCTGTTTGTAGGTAGCAGCAGCGGCTGTTTTTCTTCTCGGGCTTTTAGTGAAATTGGTGGCGGTCTACGACCCTCGAAAAACCTTTGCATGCCAACTACCAACCACAGCTGCTTATTCTCCCACTGTACAAAGAGATGGATGTGTTTTTCTCCTGCCTTAATCTCTCTCTCTCTCTCTCTCTCTCTCTCTCTCTCTCTCTCTCTCTCTCTCTCTTCACAGGATACGAATGAATGGGATCATACATTTCCTTCCCTGACCATTCTTGAGGGTATCTTCCCTTACATTTTGAGACTCGTGAAAGATGTATCAGGAGATTGTTCGTGATATTCATTCATATGTTTCCTAAACTTTATTTTTATTCAGACAAATGATATAAATACTATTGCTGGATTTTGCAGACATTTCCCATTCCTACTTTTTAAAAGCGCTAATGCACGTACGTTTATATATATATATATATATATATATATATATATATATATATATATATATATATATATATATATATATATATATATATATATTATACACATATAAATATATATATTATATATATATATGTGTGTGTGTGTTATGTGTGTCTGTGTGTTTGTGCGTCTGTGTTTATAAGAGAGAAATTGAAGAGTATTCACAGTACCTGTTAGTAATGAGCAGAGAGAAAAGCAAGTTAGTGGATGCAAGGGTGGGGAGTGGAGTGGCTGGAGTTCTGTCTGATTAAATATTTGGATTGGAGCGAAAATGATGTTAGAATTTAATGATGAAGAAGGGGTAAAAATATAGCTGTAAATATAATTAAAACAAATGAGCTTGATCAAGGAGCTGAGAGTGTATGTAAGAAGAAAATGGATGAAAAATGTGTTATGGATTAAGAAATAGAAGTATAAGGAATTTCTGACAGTGCAATCTTCTAGGATAGAGTGTTTGTGGTTACTGGTAGGTGGAAAGAGGAAATAGAAATGGTATTTAGAAGAGGAAATAGAAATAATAAGAATTGAGAGGAGAAAGACAGAATTATTAAATGAAACTCGACTATTTTATTTTACAAGTGCAGTCGAAAGAGTGCAAAGAAGATGAACAGACGTACAGGAGAATAAATAAGATACCCAAGAGGAGAAGCGAGAGCGAAAATAGTAAAAGAATAATATGACGAACGTAAACAAGTAGTTTGGGGAGAATAAAAAGGGTTCTAAAGGGACTTAGTGCAACGAGAAACGGCATCGAACAAAAGGATCCCTGAATAAAAGATACGGATGGAGACTTGCTGTCACATGAGAAAGCATTCTAGGGTCGAGGAAGTGAGAATGAAGATTTGTTGATCATGGAGGGTGGAAGAGAATGACGCAAGAGCGAGATGGTTTTGTGTAGGCTTTTAATATTGAAGTGAATAGGTCTTTCAGAAGGTTGAAGAACAGAGAGTTACCAGAAATTTATGGGATTGTGAGTGAGATAATTAAGTACGTGGTGAAGGAGTTATTAAATCGCCAGCAAGGAGGAAAATATACTACAGAAATGAAAGAAATGGACGAGAGAAATAAGTAGCCCCTTTATACGGGTAAACTTGGTATATATAATGCCAGTATTACGGGAAGTAATGTTATATAGTAAAGTAGGAAGGAAGTGTGGTAGGAGTTTGATGACAGTAGACCTGGTAGGGGAAAACAACGTATTTTTCGACTAGGAAGGTATTTAAATACTTTCTTTAGATCAAGTTTCTGTTATGGAAGGTTATGTGATAAGTTTGAGGTAAAAGTAAAAATCTGAAGGTTGATTACACAGAACCAGAAAAGCTTACGACACCATTGTAGATTTATTACGTGAAGAGAGTTGAGGATGTAACACAGAGGATCATTTCTTAGGAGTTCTTAAAAGTTTAATGACAGAAGCGAAGCATTTCTTATATAGACAAGATGTTGGATATACTGGTTTACAAGTGGGTCGATGACATGGGTGTCTATAGCTATTTAATAACTATGAATGGATGCAGAAGTTCAGAGCAAGGACATCAGATGTCAATGTGGGACCTAAAGTAACTGTGCAATACTATGCAATGCTGAATGTTGCAGATGACGCAGCACTTATTTGGGACAGGAAAGAAGAGCTAGTGAGGGATTTTTAAACTGACTGTAAAGGGAGAAAGTTGAAAGTAAATGTAAGCAAGAATAAGACTATATAATAAATGATGAGCATTCAAAATGAGTAATGGACAAAGCAATATATTCATATATATAGTTTAGTAGTAAATGTAACAGCTGATGGTAAGACGAGAGGCGAAGCAAGCAACAGAATAGGTGAAGCGAGCGAGGTTGCAGTGTGTTTATATAAGACATAAGTGAACACAAGTACTTTTGGAGGTCAAGTTTTGAACTGTTGAACCAGCTCTCCTATATTGATTTGATGTTTTTAGATGCTGGATGCATAAGAGAAAAAAAGGTTAAAGGTTTCAACGTGAGTTATTTTCACAGGGCAATTGGCATACTAATAACTGAATGCTTAAAAAATAGGAACCTTAGTAGAGGTGGTAAAAAGTAAGCACAAGTGATTGGATATGGCAGGGTGCTTTCAGATGGTTCATCCACTATTCAACAGTTGGAGTATAGTTGTTAGTGATCACACTCAGAGTATAGTTGTTAGTGATCACACTCAGGGTATAGTTGTTAGTGATCACACTCAGAGTATAGTTGTTAGTGATCACGCTCACCCACGCGTTTATACACACATATATTTATGTATGTATATGTATATATATATACGTGATCACTGATAAATAAATAAATAAATTATATATATATATATATATATATATATATATATATATATATATATAATGTATGTATGTATGTGTGTATATATATATATATATATATATATATATATATATATATATATATATATATATTATATATATATGTGTGTGTATATATATGTATGTATATGTATCTACACTCAAAAGCAAGTTACAAGTTGGGGTTTTGGACAAGGTAGTTACAGTGTGTGTGTGTTAGTAGCAAATAGCTCTTTTAACTTTTGAATTTTCTCCTATTTTTAGACACTCTTAACACTAGAAAACTAGAGACACAGTTGAACATAAAACGAAGAAGCTCTCCTATCAGCGATGGGATGAACTGAACCCACGCACGCTAACAAGAACGACCTTACTGCTCAGCCCAAAACACTATGGGTGTACTCAAAAGCCAAATTTTACTTTTATCCTGTTTTGATGAAACAGTATTTAGGTAATTTGGGAGCTTTGTTCTACCGTAGTATTTGAAGGTCACAGGTCACTTACAGGATAAAATGTTGGCATTTCACCTTGTAGGTCTCAGGTCTTTGGTCTTTTCCAGGATACAGCATCGCGATTCCGAGGGTTTTAGAGGATGGAGTATTTCCAAGTCTCCAGTTGGCTAAAAAGAATTACTCCTTGCTCGTTAAATTCTGGAAGATCTTGTTAAGTAATGTTTTTGTTCCGAAAGAAAAATGTATAGTGTAATCTGTGATTCACATGCGGCAAAGGCATACAGTCAAGTGCAGTTTCCTTATTTAATGATCGTATAGAATGACAACATCATGTCGCAATTCAAATTTTATTATTATTATTATTATTATTATTATTATTATTATTAATATTTCAACAAACTTCCATACCTCTTTCACTTATTACTTTTAAAAGTGAACAAGGAAAGAAGTTTCCTACAACGTACATTCAACTTTTAATCTGACTATACGATTCATTCTTGTTAGTTTCCATCTAAAAAGCTCTCTCCAATCATTACATTTAAATAAGAAATGAATGTCATCAATTATTCAGGTTTTTCAAACCCTCACGTAACCCAATTAGCTCAATTTTGTTTCGTATTTTAGAAGTTTCGTAACTAAACTGAATAATACATGAGAAGATTTGTGCTTCGTTGCTCGGAAAATTAGGTTCTTGTTGTTAAACTAGAAACGAAAATCTACAGAGGAAAAGTTATACTACATTACGAAGAATAATTGGGGGACTTTTAGGACAGTGCAGTACTGAAGACATGAATCGGGGGAATTTGCTATAAAACCCTATTATTGTGCACAGTTAGTACGTAGTAATAAAATTCCCAAAAAGTATTTAAGATTTAAATAAGCAGTAAATGTATCCTTGATCATTAAAATGCAATTTAAAGAAGAAATGAAAGAATACAATATCAAGTAATGAATAACACGAGAAATTACATGAGATATTTTACAATACTGATTCCTTCCATCCATTTATTTCGATAATGAAAATTCCGTGCTTGTTGGAGAATTTTAAAATAATATTTGTCGTATTCAGTTGCTTATGTGACCGGGTAGTCGAAATCCACAAATCTGCAAACGCTATAAAAACATGATCAAAGTGAAAATATGAAATTGCACTGACTTTGTCTGTGAATGAAACAGAGGATGCTTTTTTCCGCAGCATCGTCCCAAAACTTCCTCTCTTCGCGGTGTTTAAAAGTCAGCAGAAACGCCATTATCAAGTTGGCCAAAAAATCACGTATTGGACTAAAGAGAAGTTTCGGAAGATGGCTTGCAAAAGAAACAAGCAAAAGAAATGAATTCATGAAATAAAGTTACAGGCATTGTTTGTTTTATATTAAATGTGTCCGTGGAAAAGAAATACCCTAAAATGTGCATAGGACGCAAAATAGGAGAAATGGAAACACGATATGAAAATTGAGGTTCAGAAAACAAAAAGAGATTTTATATGGTTAGTTTAGTGCCAAAATCAAGACAAGAAGCCTGTCTGTTAAATTGTCTGTGTATCTGTATGTTCGGCTAACTGAAAAAAGTTACAGGTTTGCACATACAGTGGAGTGTTTTATAGTTGTTGCTAACGATAAATGGTTAGAGAATTGTTTATACATATACCACCATGATTTCTCAACATCCTGTATTCATCAGCATTTTGGATTCGTATCTTACATTGTATATATATATACACAAGCTACAAATGTCGTCTAATATCCAGTTCACACTACTTCGGGAATGTCACTGATGGGGAATTATCACCGAAGGTGAATTATAAGTGATAAATGGATCGGTAATGCTGGGTCTCGATTCCTCGACATAGTACCTTCCAACGACTCCAGTCGACGGTATACCTGCTGAGCCATCAAGAGAGGTATAAGTTAACGCCGAATCTGCCGTCTTGTGCCGTCTTGATGGCTCAGTGGGTAGACCGTCGACTGGAGTCGTTGGAGGGTACTGTGTCGAAGGATCGAGACCCGGCAGTACTGATCCATTTATCACTTGTAATTACCCTTCGGTGATAATTCCCCATCGGGGATACTCCCGAAATAGCGTGAATTGGTTATTAAACGAAATTCGTAGCTTCATGATTGTATATAAATCACTGTGTGATGAAAATTTCTTATATATACAGTATATATATATATATATATATATGTGTGTGTGTGTGTGTGTGTGTGTGTGTACACACACACACATTTATATATATATATATATATATATATATATATATATATATATATATATATATATATATATATATATATATATATATATATATATATATATATATATATATATTTGTGTGTGTGTATTTGTCTGTTTTTATGTACAAGAATATTCACTATTTATATTGTTTCAGATATGAAGCCTCTATTTCTTTATAGGATAAAGCCTGCTGAGAGTAGAGCTGGCAGATAATTTCAGGAAATTAAGCATCAGTCTGCGTTTACGTAAATGATATATACCATGAAAATTAATTTCACCCTTCAGCGCGTGACAGAGGTTTAGAGATTAATTTACCAATAATATTCGGTGAATATTTGCTGACCTTGAACAGTAAAAATTTTATTTCTTTCTCTTGCTGTTCCGAAAGACGAAAAGATTTTCCTTAAGAGAAAACCGGATGGATCCTAGCTTTATTCAAAATTGGTTGCTTGGAAAACTTTGCGAGTTATTATGGTTTAACCTTTGTTATTAGTAGACGGTAATAGAGTTTATATTAAAGGAGAACGTTTTCCATAAAGCTTGGTCTCTCCAACGAATGTTGGAATATTCAAAACGGTGAATTCCGTTGGCCTGCTGGCACCTAAACTGTGTTCATATATTAGTTGCAGCCGGATTTCATTTTTAATTCATTTGCCCTGTAAGAATAACCTGACATCATTGGTACATGACAGCAAATAATCGTCTTTGGGAAGGATCATGTATATGACCTGAATACATATTATTCCTCAAATATATTGAGGTGCGTTTATCCCAGTAAAATTACAGAAAATCTTAGAGGTCATGCCAGTGAAGGAAAAAAAACGAGCACTGTTGTGTCAGGTATGGAGAGGGAGATGCGTATTCGAAAAGCTTAATAAAAAGATTTTCCCCATATTAATGCAAGCAACTTACGACCCTTCTACAATCCTGTAAAGAAAAGAATCGGAGGGTTACTTATACAGCTAGTAAAATTCTTTCTAAGACAAAAAAATTTCATTTTAGCACGATGCGTTTCTAGTGCAATGTAGGACACTTACCCTGATATATGCAAGTCTGTACTTCACACAGTGTCAGCTAATGCAATAAGCGAACTGTAATTCTTAAGAAATTTTTTAGATGCAGGAAATTTTTTCTATTTTAGTAAGTAGCCTTAGACTGCATAATTCATATTTATAGGAGGTGTAATCTAAATCCCCCTTTAATATTAAATTGTGGTTAAACTGTTAGCACGAATTAAAAACCTTTTAATCAAAAGAGTATAAGTGTGCATTATTGGAATTTTATTAGGCTGAAAGCAGAAAAAAAGTGTAATAAACCAAATATGTCCATATCACTTGGAAAGGGAAATAATATATCGCTCAGACATCAATCTTTGGGAGACGTACAAACATTCTAAATGACTTATTTAGAAAGGTAAAATAAAATTATTCACATTTCTTTTAATATCACCAGCGATTACGTAAGAGGGGGAGGAGGATGTCACCGAGTCCTCTGAGCGTTTGATCAGATGTGAAAACGAAATGACGTCTGATTTCCAGTCAATCTCGTCCAATAGGAAGCCTTTGAAAACGACGCGGAGGTTCTTTATATATATATATATATATATATATATATATAAGGTTGACCTACACTACAGAAGGAAAAGAAAATGGAAGATTCATTTACATTCCTCAGGGGATGCGTATATATTTTCTTCGCTATAAAAATTACTTATTGTATTTCGTCTCCTATATAAAAAAATCAGTCTACAAATTAAAATAATTTATACAGTAATGAGGGCAGAAACGAAGAATAACGACACTTCAAAAGAACCAGTTTATATGGATGAAACCTATTTCGGGAGTATGTATTATATTTCCTTTTGAAATTTTTTTCAAGTCCAGCGCCCTAATTTTGACGTAAAAGACTTCATCATATACAATGGATTGTACTCCCAGAATCAGGAAAAGACCGCTGCTCACATTCTGGTTTAGGTGTTCGTAACCCTAGGAAGAGTTAAACTGAATAGTGGTTAAGGAAGAAATTCTCTATTTCCTTCATTAAGGTGCTGCGCTAAAGGCCTACGCCAGGGCCGTCCAACCCCATGCCTGTGGGCCAAAAAGTGGCCCGTTTGATTTTGAAAGTGGCCCGCTAGAGGAAAAATAAGTAAAAGTATATTTCTCTTTTTTATATCATAAAAATTTCTTATGCCTAAATTCTGAGTATTTATATATATACTGTACATATATAATACACATACTGTACATACACACAGGTGGCCCGCATGACTTTTTTTGTGTTTTTTCAAGAGTTGCCCTCAGACTAAACAACTTGGACGACCCTGGCCTATGCTGTATAGACCTAAAAAAGCTATTCTTTTCCTACCTCCCAACGTAATGGAGATTGGCATTCTTCCACGTACAGGGAAACTGCACATTTTTTCTCATCTCCATTAACCTGTCTATGTCCTTTTTGGTCCAAATGGAATGTCAAATCAAGTCTGATGCACCTTCTCGTTTGATGAATGGTTTCAGAAAAGAATTTATTACAAGAATTGCAAGGGAATGCAAATATCATTAGGATACAGAGAATGAATGAAGATCTGTTATGAAGTGTAGTATAGAATAGTTTCTGACATACAATGTTACATACGTGAAGGACCTATTACATATTTTACGTCTGTAGTTCGTCCAAATTCAGGGAAAACAAACGAACGAAGATTCTTTGAACAAGTTAACCGCGTAATTCAATTAAATTCCTTAGCCGATGAATATTAAGTATGATGATCGGAGAATATCTTAAAAAAGTAAAAAAAAAAGTGCTTTAAAAAATAGAAAATAAGCTAGAGTACGATAAAAGCAAAATATTGAAAAATTTCGTTTTAGTAAGCAAATGAAGTAACAAAGCTGGGAATTAAAAAATTAAGAGAACTCTCAAAGGCGAGGGCCTGATCATCTAGTCAGATCAGGTTTTCAACAATATTACAGATTTTAATTTCGTATTTCAATAAATATTTGATGGCAGTATTGCATGTCTGGCGGCCTTTACAAATATTTCATCATATCTGAATCAGTATTCAGAAATGAATTTAGCTCCAGTCAGAGGACAGATTTAAATCGCCAATTTCAGTATCCCCCAGCTTAGTATTGCGATTAATTCCGAAAGCAGCAATGGCAAGCAAAAATGATTAGTCAAATGTATTCGTGGCATTAACTGAAGCATAGTAAGAGAAGGCAGTCAAGCTTTATCACCTAAGGACATAATTATCTTTTTTATGACTATGAATGAATTGGAAGCTCTTAGTATTAACGTCTTATTTTTTCTTATTTGACATTAAATATCCTCGGCCGATATCACAGGAGCTAAACTTTTATTTTTTCCAGTTTTAAAATTACATATTTTTACAAGTACATACAGGAAAACAAAAGGGAAATACTGTGAGTGACAGACAGGTGGGATTCCTTTGCGAGGTATTTAAAGCATTACTAAGGGGTCATGCAGGGTCTGTGACAACTGTTAATACAAGTGATATTTATCCTTATTGCGGAAGCTCATGCTCACCACCCACTATTGGTTAAAGTGATATTGGCTTTGGATAATTACTTTCAGACATTCAAAACGCGCGTAGAAACCCCTCACTACTGAAATACTGCTCAATTAAAAAATTTTCGTATTTGAAGGTTTCCACTCCCAGGAGTCGATCAAGGCGAGTTCTTTCAGCTCTACTACAATTGTTATGAATTATTAAAAACTATGTAAGATTTATAAACTTTCCGTGGGGGGATAGTGCATTACCTATAGTTCTTTGCAGCGTGCCTTCGCCCCCTAGCTGCAGCCCCTTTCGATCCTTTTACTGTACCTCCTTTCGTATTCTCTTTCTTCCATCTTACTTTCCACCCTCTCCTATTAATTGATTTAGAGTGCAACTGCGAGGTTTTCCTCCCGTTACGCCTTTCAAACCTTTTACTGTCAATTTCCGTTTCAGCGCTGAATGACCTCATAGGTCCCAGTGCTTGGCCTTAAGCCTAAATTCTATATTCAGTTCATTCAGTTCCATTCAGTTCGACTTATAAACTGAGTTAAATGACGTTAAAATTATTTCAGAGGGTGGATGAGTTAAAAAAGAAAGGCAAAGGATGTAATTTTTTTTTAAATAAAGCTGGTTCTTATTCATTATATAAATTACTGTGACTGTGAAATAGCGTAAGAAAGACATGATAAAACATGGTAATTCTGTATGTTTTATAAATATAAATAAAACAGTTTGGCCGTAGGTTATATGACGTAGCCTTCGAAGACAAAGATGAGTCAGTCCGGTAAAGTCTAGTGAAGCATATCTTAGGAAGAAAAAAGCATGTTAAAGATATATAAATATAACTCAGTGAAAAAGATTTATGAAAATAGAACACGACAGGCGCAATGTTCAGAGACAGTTTAAGCGAAAGGTTTTTGAAATGTTCATTTTCTCTCCTTTTTTTTCAGGGGAAGCGTTTTATTTAACTAGAGCCATTATCATGCAGATTACAGTAAATAGAAAAAATAAGCTTTAAATGCTATAAAAAAAACTAGTCATATATCTTCCTTTAATATCTCTCACATTGCAAGGGGGTTAGTTAAAATGCAATTGCAATCGCATTTCTGGGAACTTCTCCAGATCACGGAGAAAGCTGAGTTTTTATGATTTTTGTTTCTGACTTGTCACGTGAAACATGACGCCTGACTGAAGCAAGGCGAAAAAAAGGAAGAATTATTTTTTTTTTTTTTTTACCCTGGTGAAAGTGATGATCCCAGCGCTTACTTAATGATTCTCCAATTCCTTCGTTCTTGTGCAACACCCAGCAGGTCCCTATGAATATGAATTAATTTCTGAAATTTTGCATCTTCTCTTTTGGTTTTCTTAGTATTGCATTGGTTAAGATGTATCTTTAGGAGAAACTTTCAAGTGTTCATTCTAGAAATAAATTACCATTGTAAACAGACAGGCTCTATGAAAAGTTTGACATTTTGGTGAAACATGCTTGTTTACCATGCCCTTGTATATAATAACACTGGCCACACAAGGAAAACATTACTGTACTCTCTCTCTCTCTCTCTCTCTCTCTCTCTCTCTCTCTCTCTCTCTCTCTCTCTCTCTCTCTCTCTCACTGAGTGAAGGTATGTGTGTGCTAAGCTATAATTTTTTTAGTTGTATACCTAACTAAACTTATTTTCAATACATGTTAATTCTTCACGCTTAAACTACTCTCTCCTCTCAGTCCAGTGACACTAATGTTCATCCTTTTTATTCTCTCTCTCTCTCTCTCTCTCTCTCTCTCTCTCTCTCTCTCTCTCTTTTCGTTGTATTCGAGAGAGCTGTTCCATTTCCTGCTTTTAGGACCATCTGAGTGTACATTTAATACAAAAGAATTACCATTTAACCACAATGGGATTCTTCACACACACATTGGAGCTTTTTGGGGGAAGAATGACACAATGAACTTATCTACAAGAAGGTTGAGCATCGGCTATGCCTACAGTAAGAAGTGCGACTTTACAGCCTATGCAGTGACGACTGCAATTTGTTCCTTTCGTCATCACGCTCTCTCGTGATTTGCAGGAAAAGATTTAGGTCTCTACTGTCGTCCATAAGAACGAAGTATTCACGTGCATGGATCGGAATGTCGACCTTACTAAATTTATAACTGTAGCCGCATCTTGGCCCCTCTTATTTGGCTACGTGCTCTATCTTTTTTTACCATCAGGTCAGAAGCAAGATGACTCTTGTCTTGAAACTTTTTGTTCAATCTCTCTCTCTCTCTCTCTCTCTCTCTCTCTCTCTCTCTCTCTCTCTCTCTCTGAGTTCTGTTAAGGGTTTATTGTTCAAAGATGTTTATTAAAATTTTTTCTATGATAATTTGGCCTTGCTAAGTAAGTTAATAACTAAGCAGGCACATTTAGTAGCTTTATTTCCGTCATGAAACAGAAAGACGTATATATATATATATATATATATATATATATATATATATATATATATATATATATATATATATATATATTTATATATATATATATATATATATATATTACACATATATATGTGTATGTATATATATACACACATACATACATACATACATTAGATCTTTGTAATAGATACATTTTTGATAAGAACTAAAGGTATGAGCTTTGATATTATTTCAATACTCAATCCCCATTTCAGCTAGCAAAATCTTTTACTGCTACACATTTTGCTAAAAGTGAGAGGAAATAAAAGCATGATCGGGGAGACAGATTTTGCTTTTACTCACGTCAGTCAGCTGGAAAATATGAAAATATATTTTCCTTTCAGGATAGAAGGTGAAATTTACTTATTCTTTGGAAACCGAAAGGTCTGTGAACAACCTGTTAAAGAAAAAGATAGAATCGAAGATGGCAGTCTCTTTTGAGAGCGCGGAAAAGATTTCCATAAGACGAGATTGACTGGAAACTAGCCGCCATTTCTTTTTCATATCAGATCATCCGCTTCAAGGACCTAGAGAGTTCTGGGTCATCGCCTCTAACATTTCTAAGCGATAGGAAAATCGCGACTTACATTATCTTTATTTTTTCATTCTTTCTTTTTTTCTATCTTCCTGTCCCGTTTTTCTTCTTCTTTTACTAACTACACGTGAATATAAATAGTTCTTGGGCGTGGGATCGTATTTTAATCCACCCTGCACACATAAGCTTCAAACAAGGAGGAGTTTCATATTCGTAAGAGCTCTTCCCAAACAGACACATAAAACTCCCCTGCATCCCTAAGCTTTCCCCTGCCGTGCATTCGTGCTGAAATATGGTTCAAGTCTCTATTTACATGGGTCTGTGATGAAGAGAAATATCCACCATTTGCATGATAAACAATGGTGAAAATATCAGCTTTCTGCTTGAGGCTGACCAGAATATAAAAATATCATCCAGATGCCCTCCAGACATTTTCGTTATTTCTCCTTCTTGAAATTCTTGTATATTCATTTCAGTGAGTTTGATAATCTTCGTGTGATGGTAACAAGCTGTACTTGTGATTGTAATGTGGTTATTTCCTGCTGTTTTAAAATAGGATGATGTCGATGCTTATGGTTGCATACTTATAACATTTTTAACAGGTTTGGCATACACATTTGACGAAGAATTACTGGAACATCCCTATTTAAGTAAAGGCCAGCATGTACTATATACTTCTATGAATATAAAATTGATTATGTGCTTAGTTTTTTATACAATGGTAAAAAGAGTGATTGTAACCCAGTGGGAGTTTATATTCTACACCTAGAAATAACTAAGCTTGATGGCGACTGGAAATATTCTCAGGCATTGCACATTGCTCCCTACGCTGATGTCAACAGTAGTTTGAAGCCCAATTCAAAATACTAGATACTAGAAAAAATTACAATACGCAGACTGACTTAGAGTGTAAAGGGAAATCTTTAGCTAAAGTTAAACACCGTTAGCTTATATCATTTTGTCACAATGAAATTTGACTCAACACATTTCTTCATTATAATAAAGTGCGCATTTTAAGTAACAGTAAGAAAGCATTAGAGTGTAAGAGAATTAAAGAAAACGAATAGCAGATATATTAATATTTATAATTATAATACTGACGGATAATGAAAGTATATTTCTCTCTCTCTCTCTCTCTCTCTCTCTCTCTCTCTCTCTCTCTCTCTCTCTCTCTCTCTCTCTCTACGCGGCGGTAACAGTAGGCCATCAACAGTAA
This sequence comes from Macrobrachium rosenbergii, assembly GCF_040412425.1. NCBI lineage: Eukaryota > Metazoa > Arthropoda > Malacostraca > Decapoda > Palaemonidae > Macrobrachium > Macrobrachium rosenbergii. Next base: position 30,186,413 of record NC_089795.1, read on the forward strand.
AAGTGGTACTAAATTGTTACGGGTACTGTAGCCATTAGATCCATTCCTGTCGTGACCTCTGCGTTCATTAGAGTATTGTCCCATTCCCGTGGCATCACTTTACCTTACTGCTTCCATCACACAACCCCCTCACCATTAGCAATACAACAGTAAAGTCATTTGTAAGGCAATTGCTCCTTCAGTGCCACTATAATACCCAAGAGGGTACTTTATTGGCAGTGGCAGCGTGAGGTAGATCTGTTCATTTGGAAGTACTCTCTGTTAAAGTAAAAAGAAATTGAATTTTAGGCTTTTATCCATATACAAAATGGAGATTTGAAACCAAAATTATGCTTTATTCAGTCTAATTATAACCCCAGTCTTTAGGCTTTAACTCAAGATGATTTCCAGAGACTGTGTATATTTCATTTCCTGCCACGACTTAGTATTTCAGATAGAATTAAAATGGTGAAAAAAAAATTCCTTTCTTGCATTTCTCAATTCTAATGATCTTAAGCAAACGCAGTATTTATCTGTAAGATATTTATTTTACAAATATTGTAGTACGGGTATACTAATAACTAATGTTGTGTTATCTTAATCACAAACTGTAGTCGTATAATAATTGCTAATGAAAACAGAAGAATTATTTCTTCAGTGACCTCCTGACTTGTGGTGTGCATTGTATGTTAAAGCTTTAAATAGCCCTTCGACCCCAGCAGTATGATGTTCAGTGTGTCCCCTTCCTTGACGTTGTTCTATTTCCCTACCTTATCAAGAGATGTCGATGGCTTCCTTTCTAGAAACAAAGCTTTTGACATTTGCTATTTTTTTGGACCGTCACTTTTTTCCTTTGTTTGCTGTTGTAACAGTAAATACAAAAATGATATTAAGGGAAAGGGGATGATGCTAAAAAAATCCAATTACAATTTATATATTAAAATCATCATATTATCAGTTATTGTTTTTGTTAGTCTTAACGTTTCTTATAGATCTATGTGATACAATAATCCCGTTCAACTAGTGGCATCTCGAGGAAAGACTAGAGCGGAGACTTAGAAAAAGTTGTTAAACGTGATATACCGATACGGAAATGAGACGGCCCAACCAGTAGAATTAACGGATAATACCTTACCTCTCATAATACCTCCTTGTCTACAACTGCTAGCAATAAAAGCATGCTACAATCTTAACAGGTGCATTTCTAAGGATTTCCTCGGAAGGAGAGGGTAAAAATTGAGAAATCTTTATTCATTTTCAGATGATAAAGGAAGACAGAAAGACAAACAAGGAGGCAGAAAGATACGCTAATAGAGAGACTTTCTCCTTGTGGCATACAATTGTACACGCATATGAAGATTTAATTCTTTAAATCCCCCGCGTGGTCTTCCTGGGTGTACAAAGGTACGTAATTGTAAATAGGTTAGGAGTGTCTGGAGTCTTGGGTTTCCTCTCGACACGTTCAGAGAGGAGAGAAACAAATGTCATCTTTGAATCCTCTTTATGGGAAAAGACTTTAGAATATCTAATCAAAGAGACACGGGATTCGAGGAAGTTAAATATTTTACTCTACTTGGACTTGCCTAGAATAAATTCTGAACTTCGTCTCACCATTTTGCCAGTCTATCTATCTATCTGCGTGTGCTGTTGTTTATATGTACCAATCTACTTTGCATTTAGATTCCTTCTTGTGGCCATTAGCTGGCACTGTGCTTAAGTCAGAAATTTTATATGTAATGCTCTTTTTACGTTTCCTTGATGTCAAAAAAGACAAATCCTAGATATGAATGGATCAAGGACGAAAAATTGGAGATAATAAATATTTTTTCCCTGAAATTAACCACCATTCCTTACCCCAATTAGCCCCTAGTTACTTAAAGCAACCATAGCTGTGTCTTCTGAGTAGAGACTGCGAGAGATGAATTCTCTTCTTATAAAAGAAAACAGAACAAAGTGACAGATGAATTCTTTTCAAATCGCAGAAAGGAACAGTAACGTCCCTTTACAGATGCAGAGAGCAATAAATAGTAGCTGCCCTTTTATTGCAGAAAGACACATTGATGGCTCTTACAGTCGCCTTAAGCAGCTACTGTTGCCTCTTCCCTTCAGTGAAAGCAAGAGTTACTATATTCTTTTGGATCTTTTGAAGAAAATTGACACGGCGAGAAATTTTGTCGTGTACTTACAAAACCAAAAATTAGATTAAGGTAATAATCACTAAGCAATCATTTTCATTTTGAAACATTTGAAAAAGAAAATTAAGAATCTAAAATGGTCAATTAAAAATAAAAAATTACATTTAAACTAATAGAACTTAAGAACCTAAAGATCAAACATTAAACAAATAGAAATTACAGGCCATTAACGTTTCGTCTTGTCGTGTTGGAACATTATAACGAGATAGGAAACGTGAATAGAAAGCTTGGGGTGGACACCTGGACCCGGAAGAACCATATTTTAAGACGAAAATAAAATCCAATGACATTTAAAAAAACTCTGATTTTACTATCAGTACCAGAACATACTCTTAGGAAGTATCCCTCGCTCCAGGCTAAATAGTATAAACTGCGATAAAATATTCCCCTGTCTGAACAACCGGCTTGCAACTATGTTTACGTTTTGTGTTTAATTTCCTTTACCCTTGGCAAAGTCTATCAATCGTTCACAACTCTCGCTTCTGGCCTCAGGTTGTAAAGTCAGGGAAATTTATCGATGCTTCGTTCTATTTCTGGATTCTCGGCCTTCGAGTGTTGTTTCTCTCCTCTAAATTGTAAACATGCTGTTGCCTATGTTTCACATTCATCTTCCTTTTTTCCCTTTCCTGCGTATTGTACAATGAATAGCTATCTCGTGCCTAAACAGGAATACGAGTTTTATTTTATTTTCTCTTTCCATTTTCTTCCCATTTTTCAAAAGGGGTTACGGGATCATGATGAACAATCTAGATGGCGACTTATCCAAAAGCGTCATGCTTTATGTGTAGTAGAATCTCTTGCGCTTCGTTTATCTTTCGTTACAGATCTTTACTTCCAAGAATATCTGTTAAGAGAGAGAGAGAGAGAGAGAGAGAGAGAGAGAGAGAGAGAAAATGCAGCATTATGGTGATGAAAATAATATGGTATAATGTACGTTTCGTCTCCTTTCAAACATCATTTTACAAAGCAAGAAGAGGATAACTGTGCTCCACGAACTTTAGAATTGTCATTAATATGTAAAGTAACCGCCTTGTACGCTTTTACACTGCAAACCTACCGTACAACGACTTTACTCCAGCTTTGTTGTTAGATAAAGATTGCGGTACACATTCCAGTTTGCGGAATATACACATTGCAGAGGCAGTCGGTTAGTATTTTTACATCGATTGCAGTCAGGGGTCAAGCAGGACATAGAGAGAGAGAGAGAGAGATAACGGCAAAATAAATACTTTCCAAACGTTTCTGTTAAAGCTGTCATGTGTCCTAGTTCACATCAAATGTTGGTTGTAGGGGCAAATGAATTTGACACATCCTGTGAAAAAATCTGTTTGTCCAACTTTAAATGAACTTCATTATTTTTGTATCAGTTCACAAACGTGAGGGTAAAGTGACGTTGTTCAACGCCAACGTTACTTTTGCATGGCGTACGTTTTATCCACAGTTTCGCAAATTTTTAAGTTTTCACTTCGCTGGGGATAAGAACTGACTCTCTGTCTGACTGAGGACAGGTAACCTTATGCCAGTATTGAATGAGTTTCGCACTAAGCTGGAAAATTTGAGGAAACATTTAACAAGGCTGTGTTAAAGTGTAGGATATGGATAAGAAAAAAGGACATTGGTTCATTTATCTTAAAATACAATATTACATAAAGGAACTAATCAGTTTTCAAAGGCTGGTGGGCATAACTCTTTTTGAGCTCAAATTTTAAGACAAAAAGGTAAAATTTTTTAGTCAGATAGAAGAGACGCAAAAAAGATAACAAATAAATACATATTAAAAAAATGCTTTATGTAAACTAATTCAAATCAGCCACTGTAAACTCTATAGTAAAATCTAGCGAAGATTAATGAGCAGTTGTATGATCAAAACGTTGGACAATGATTTTATAAGTTATTTTTGTTTTTAAATTTGATCAAGTAAGTTTATCACACTTTAACAGTGCTAAAAACGTTTTCCATGTTTTCCTGAATGTCGGCCTTTTCCTGTTGCACCGAAATTGAGATTAATAGAAAACGAATCATTGTGCAAACCTCAAAAGCCAAACAGAGCACGCATGCCGCGCAGTTCTGGATGCAGCATTTATAATAAAGTCTCTTTGGTCAAATCCCCACCAACTCCGAGATAATAAATCACCAACAAACAACTGTTGCCTTTCAGAACTTTGTTTTCAGTCAGCGTTAATTTTTATTTACACTTGTCAAAATCTATCGGTCATCTAGAACCCTTGCCTCCACACTCCAGGATGTCAAGATTTAAATTTAGTGTTGGTTCTCAGCTTTTTTCAGATTTTGCGCACCTCGCACGTTGGCCTGCTCATTTTTATAATTTAGTGTACCTGTAGATTTCTGTAAGCGTTCGTCGTTCGTTTTTCTTATATTCTACCGTTATGTACGATTCATTAAATGATCAAGTCTCGTTTAAACATTCTTACAACTTTTATTTCTTTTTTTTTTTTCATCTAAAATTTGTGGTGCTTTTTCTGATCATAGGGCTTGCAGATACATAATTCATATTTACGAATTCCCTTTCGCAACTGGATGAGAGAGAGAGAGAGAGAGAGAGAGAGAGAGAGAGAGAGAGAGAGAGAGAGAGAGAGAGAGAGCCAAAGCTGCAACTGTAAACGATGGTTAGTAGCACTGTAATATTATTCATTGATAACAATTTTATATACGGCTATATTTATCGCACTCTTTCATCCATGTATTTTCGAGAATTATATATATATATATATATATATATATATATATATATATATATATATATATATATATATATATATATATATATATATATATATATATATATATATATATGTATATATATATATATATATATATATATATATGTGTGTGGGTGTGTTTATATGTATATGTATATGTATATGTATATGTGTGTGGGTGCAATCAAACATCTGTGAATGTAAATGCTCCCTTCACATAATTTCACGAAGGCCAAAGGAAACGCAGGCGTTCAACTTTACAGCTTGCGTTGGTGGGCCTGAATTAAGTTACACGGTGCTGAAAGGCTTTAAAAATCCAGTGTAATTCACTGAGACTCGTGGAAAACTAGAAATGGCAACAGCCTTCGGACTTGTATATCGTAAAAAAAAAACTAGATTTTTCTGAGGCATAGTCCGGTCAACTTTGATAGAAATCTGTCCTCTGGTGAATTAGATATTTTATAATTACCGTCACACGACAGTTACAACGAAAGGAAAACGTACCTGTTTTATAGGTGCTAACGCAGTCTCTCTCTCTCTCTCTCTCTCTCTCTCTCTCTCTCTCTCTCTCTCTCTCTCTCTCTCTCTCCATGCCCCTTGCTTTCCTTCAGGAGAAAAGTAAGAAAGGTTTCGGTTGATTGGTTCCGTAATGTGTTTGTTACTGTCGCTTCAGAAGGCGGGGTTTTTTATGAGTTTTCTGTAAAAGAAAACTGTTGTGGGGGCTTTGTCTGTCCGTCCGCCCGCAGATCTTAAAAACTACTGAGGCTAGAGGGCTACAAATTTGTATATTGGTCATCCACCCTCCAATCATCAAACATACCAAATTGCAGCCCTATAACCTCAGTAGTTTTTATTTTATTTAAGGTTAAAATATGCCTCAAGTGTGCATCTGGCAACGATATAGGACAGGCCACCACCAGGTCGTGGTTAAAGATTTATGGGCCACAACTCATACAGCATTATACCGAGACCACCGACAGATAGATCTATTTTCGGTGGCCTTGATTATATGATGTACAGAAACTCGATTGCGCTGAAGAGATTTTGGCTCAATTTTTACTTGTTTTTCCCTGCATTGACGTCATGGCCTAGTTGATCTTCAGCACAGTTTAATGCAATGCAGGCCATTTGCATACGTGTATTTGCGATGACGTCTTTGTCCCCGTTGGTAGATCATTGATTCTTTTGGTAATGAACTAGTTGTTGGTAAAGAATTCAGTAATTCGTTACATTCCTTCCTTTTTTATTGCTATGTGGAATCCCATAATCGATATTTTTGTCATTTCTGTAGACACATCATTTCATCATCGTATTTTATTGTCAGGTGTAGGCCAAATTTACATGAATGCATAAACGTGTTTTACCAGGTTGTAACTTTAATATCTGCTGTGATTTTATTGCGCTAATACTGTACTTCGTGGGGGTTTATATAAAGAAAATAATATTTTTAATTCACAGATGAACTCTTACATGACACAAAGAACATATATATATATATATATATATATATATATATATATATATATATATATATATATATATATATATATATATATATATATATATATATATATATATATATATATATATATATATATATATATATATATATATATATATATATATATATATATATATATATAAAAGAAAACCAGTAGGAATATACGATGTCCTGTAAAAGCCATATTTTCGGCAAGAAAGAAAGAAACTTTAAATTACTAAATATATATAATATATATATATATATATATATATATATATATATATATATATATATATATATATATATATATATATATATATTCTGTGGATCTTAAGGTACAACAAATCAGCTATCGCACATAACTTCGAATTTGCAAACGTCTTTGGCCGTGCTATCCATCCCCCTACCTCCTCCTCCTCCTCCTCCTCCTCCTCCTCCTCCTCCTCCTCCTCCTCCTCCTCCTCCTCCTCCTACGATTATAAATCACTGACCAACAACATGTGCTTTTTAGAACAGCGGGCTGCAAACTTTCCTTAGCTCGCGAACGATTTTGCTTACAGTTTGAAAAGTCCGCCAGTCGTCTACAACCATCGCCTCGTCACCCTAGAGTGTAAAATCTGGGAATTTAGTGCTGGTTCTCAGCATTCCTGGACTTGGCCCTTTCCAGTAATACCTTAGTTTTCTATGTCGTGACATTCCCTAAATCTAATCTCTCTCTCTCTCTCTCTCTCTCTCTCTCTCTCTCTCTCTCTCTCTCTCTCTCTCTCTCTCTCTCTCTCTCTCTCTCTCTCTCTGTGTGTGTGTGTGTGTGTGTTCTGTGTTCTACAGTGATTGACTAGCTCTTGCACAAATCTGATTTGGAGTTCCATTCCAGATCCCTTTCAAATTTCTTTGTCGAGACCATCCAGCTGATAGCACGGTTTGCCCAATCACGATGTATATATGTTTGATGCGGTTCTATATACGCATTTATCTGTCATGTATTAGGTTGCTTTTGATCGATGCTTTTGATTTAGCTTCTTGTAGTTGCACTTTTATAACTTAACCAATTATATTATTCCTCGATGACAATCATATACGACTTTCTGTTTGGCATGATTAGGTAGGTGGTTCACTACTAAGGAATCCTTTTTTTCTTTCTTTCATTCATTGATACAACTGTTATTTCTGATACTGGTCCTGAATCTATGGGAGTGTACGTACGCTTTTGCAATAAATGTCTATCTTAAATCCGTCTTGTGACCATTTCCTAAATTTGCTATCGAATGTCAAATTACTGTAATTGAAATGGTTTTAGTCGATCATCACCTTAGGTAGCAACTCTTGGTTTTATCAATTTTCCTTCGTCTTCCCTTGACCGATTGTAGTCTGTAACAAAAGTGGATATTGAAAAGACAACAACATGGAGTAATGAGTGAGCCTCATCAGTGAGAATGAGAAGAATAAAATCTAAAACAAAAAAAGATGGCGTACTGAGTAGCCAACAGGAAAATGGATAGGACGAGGAAAGGAGGTCGTTATCCGAATCATCAGTTTACTAAAGCAACGCGAGCGCAATCAAATAAATAAAGGTACTCCTAAACCATCGAGTCGTCTGTTATATAAAACACCGGCTAAGAGAGCTTCTGTTACAAAGAATTGCAATGCAGATTCCGCGCAATAACGCAATTCGAGCCCTGCTAAGATAAAGTACTCAGTGTATACTATAACTACAACAACAGACGCATTCTAGGGGCAATGAACCATGATGTTCTGCCTTTTCCGTTACAGAGTAAATGATGCAAGGGTTAAAGAGAGAGAGAGAGAGAGAGAGAATGAATGCCTTAAGATATAAGTCAAATTTATGAATTGTTCTTGTTTACGGCGAAGCCTCTGTGTCGGTGTACATCATTGCTTGATGACCAAGTAACTGAACGTCAGGATACAGTTCACGTTCCATTTCTAGAATATAAAATTAGAACGTATATGCTACAAAATCTAATTTGATTTCCTGTCATTAGAATTTGATTTCCCTTTGCTACTGGTAATAGGAATTAATTGTGATGTTAGATATAATTGGATTAATACAGACACACACACACACACACATATATATATATATATATATATATATATATATATATATATATATATATATATATATATATATATATACACACACACAACAGAATTAAAACAACAGTGAATGGGAATCGGTCGTATTCAACGAAGGAATAATTCTCCCTAACCTCCGAGGGAAGGAACAAGAAAAAAAGTATATCTTAGTTTAAACAGACCACTGAGCTGATTAACAGCTCTCCTAGGGCTGGCCCGAAGGATTAGATTTATTTTACGTGGCTAAGAACCAACTGGTTACCTAGCAACGGGACCTACAGCTGATTGTGGAATCCGAACCACATTATGACGAGAAATGAATTTCTATCACCAGAAATAAATTCCTCTGATTCTTCATTGGCCGGTCGGAGACTCGAACGCTGGGCCAGCAGCGTGCTAGCCGAGAGCTCTACCCAACCTTCCAATGAAGAACGGAAGGAGCAGGAGGCCATATGGTTCTGATAATACAGTTTCAGATCAATAGAAATATAAATAGTAAATTTAAAATATGTTCGAATTTGTGTTTTAGTAAAAGACCCAATGTTTTACGGATATATATATATATATATATATATATATATATATATATATATATATATATATATATATATATATATATATATATATATATATATATATATATATATATAGTATATATATATATATATATATATATATATATATATATATATATATATATATATACATAATATATATATATATATATATATATATAAATATTTATTCAGAAGTACAACTGATAGACAGACTCTTAGGATTAATACAAAATAGCAGATGAAAACCTTATGGAAAACCTAGGATCCATTGCAGATATTCTCTCTCTCTCTCTCTCTCTCTCTCTCTCTCTCTCTCTCTCTCTCTCTCTCTCTCTCTCGAACTCCTTCCTTTGATTTGGGCAATAAACTAGAAATATTGGAAACAAAACCTTCATCCCACATAACTTTGGATTCATTATTCATAACTCAGGCTTCTTTGGCCGTTTCTCGCCCTCGCCCTACCCCCGGATTGCGAGGCGATTAATCGGCAACCAACAACCATTACCCATTAGAACAGCCGGCTTGAAACATTGTTTACAGTCTGTGTGCCTTTTTTGCTTCAACTCGGAGAAGTCCACCAATTGTTTACAACAAACGCCTCCACAACCCAGGGTGTAAAGCCAAGGACTTTAGTGTTGATTCTCAGCATTTCTGAATTTTCCGACGTTCGAGCGGTGTCCCTCTTTTCAGGGTTGTTGCTCTAGATATGTGTCTCTCGTTCGTTTTGCTTATTTTTTTTTCCTTTGATGTTCTCTATGCACATCGAATAATCGAAATATGTAAAAAAAAGCAGTAGTAAAATGGAAAAACGAGTTGTTCTGCTCATCATGGTCCCTTATCGGAGTCTATGTTTTCAGTAAGGCTCGTCCATCTGTTTTTGTCTTAAACGGATTATTTCGTAGCAACTGGTATTAACAGATATTTTACTGACTGATGTCCTTTCTGACTATTTATCCGGGTTAGGGGCCAGCACTGGGTTGGGCTAGATTGGCTCCCCTAATGATTAAACTATATATATATATATATATATATATATATATATATATATATATATATATATATATATATATATATATATATATATATATATATATATATATGTGTGTATTATATATGTTTGTGTGTAAGTGTGTGTGTAATGGAAAATAACGCATAATGCTTGTTCATAGACATGGTTTGGTGACCAGGGTAACAGTGAGTCCCAGACATGTGAAGGCTTTACCTGAAAGCCGGAACTATGATGCCTAGCCTTGCTTCTCTTCACAGACTAAGAAAAATTCCGTGAAAAAAGCTCTTCCAGTATGGGTCCCCTTGTTGGTCTCTGGCCCTGGCCCGGGAAATAAAAAAAAAAAAAATATCCACAGAATTATAAGTTTGTAACATAAAAAACTACGTGAAGGAATTGGTACACAATAACGGAAAAGAGGCAAAATATAGGGAGACCGTTGATGCCGTGTTTACAGTGATCTGAGCGTTGAGAATAATGTCATTCACAGAACGAATTAACCGGAACCGAGGGGAATCATATGACTGAATGAGCCAGGGGGTTTTCATTGATATACACTCTAAACAGTAAGAGTTCAGAAAATAATATTGCACTGCAGAACTAGTTTGCAATGGCATCACCCTAGTTCTGCAACCATAAAGATTTCATTAATCTAGAAATAGCAACATTGCCGAGAAAATCCATCAACATTTTTGAACTATTTATGTACGGGTTTACTTGGTACTGAGCCAAGATTACGACAGAGAGAGAGAGAGAGAGAGAGAGAGAGAGAGAGAGAGAGAGAGAGAGAGAGAGAGAGAGAGAAAAAAAAAAACTATTATTTTGCCCCTGTGTTCGTTTAAACCTGTTGTGAGTGCTGGTTCGGATCAAATGTTTGTTCTACAAGCAAATGGACTTTAAGCCAGTTTGACCGAACTGCGCTTCACGTGAAGAAATTCTCGTGTTTTTCCTCTTTCTCGGGTAAAAATCATTCAGTTCCGTTCATTACCAGTTTTCCCGAGTTTAATTGTATTTCATTAGAAATGTATATCCCTCTACAACTGTGGAACTCATTTCAGGTCATTTAGCTCTTGCTTTAAAGCTGTAGGGGCTATGCTGTGATTTATTTTCTGAAAAGAACTAAATGTATTTCCCATATTCATTTTTGTATGTATGTATGTATGGATGTATATATGTATGCATGTATGTATGTATGGTTGTATGTATATGTATGCATGTAAGTATGGATGCATGTTTGTATGCATATATGTATGTATTTATGTTTGTATGGCTGTATGTAAATATGCATGTATGTATGTTTGTATGTGTGTATGTATGTAGTAAAAGACCGATAAATAGACTCATATCTGTCCTCTTTGAACAGCAGCATTAAAAGGAGAAAAGATTAGGAAACAATTTTTCCAGCTGAAAATAGGTACCATTGGACACTGAAAGGCTCAAATTGCCATCAAATTAATATGTTACGTAGAGTGAATTTTCCAACAGCCTGTGAAAGGTGCTGTAGGTGCTATAGGAAACGCTCCGATATTAATAACAGAGAGGAAACATGAACTCAGTAATGTTAGTAGGTCAAGTTACCCAGAACTTAATAAAAAAAGGGGGGGGGAATTGCTGTCATAAATTATTTGACTGAAAATATCTTTCAAAACTGAAAATTACATGCAAAAAGTAGGTCATAAGGCCAAAAAAGCATTGGTTACAATACGGCAAATTAGCATTTCAATTTATTATACTGTACTTATTAATACAGTTAAGTTGAGGAACTGATGCATATTCAGAAACAAAACAGTAGATAGTGAAGTACGTACACACACACATAACTATATATATATATATATATATATATATATATATATATATATATATATATATATATATATATATATATATTTATACGTATATATGTATGCATTAGTGTAACACACACACACACACACACACACATATATATATATATATATATATATATATATATATATATATATATATATATATTACAATTTATAAGTGATAAGTGATTCGTCACCTGGAAGACTCGAATCCCCGGTGGGTTGATTTCCAATCATTCGGGATTTGAATCTCTAATGTGACAAAGCACTTATTATTTATAAATTCCACGTAAGGTTATAATATTTCGAGGTTGACTACTTTTCATATGAAACGATATAAGTATTTTAATGTTTGCATATATGTATAAGTATAAATATAAATATACTGTATATATATGTAAATGTATTATATATATATATATATATATATATATATATATATATATATATATATATATATATATATATATATATATATATATATATATATATATATATATATATGTATATATATATATATATATATATATATATATATATATATATATATATATATCATATATATAAGCTGAAGCCACAGGAAAGGTTCAGCTGGTAATTAAATAAAGTGCATTTTTTATGATTTCAAACCTAAGCCCCTTCATTACTTTAGGTCCCAGAATGCTTTATAGTTGTATACAGATAGCGCTTTACATTCCCTACCGTTATACATAAAAATTAAACAAATCAGTTTATCTCTTAACATTGCAATTTCTAGCGAGCTTTGGAAACGAAAGAAAATGACATCCTTCCATTCGAAGACTCGTCATAAGAGAGGAAACGTTTTCTTTTAAATATATATATGTTGCAGTTAGTTGTTGCAGTTAGTGTGCAAAGTCCCAAGTTCTTAGGCAAATAGACTGAAGCTCTGACAGGTTTAAAAGCTTTTCGATAAATATGTCCCGAAGTTATGCAGAATAACCAACAAAATTTTCGGTGATTTTACGATATTACTCAATACTGTACACTGTGATTTGCAAAATGACTAAGTACAGTACTAACAGCAAACTTGTAAACTTTATTGACCTTCAGTTCATCTGTAAAAACACTTGGATTTCGCAATACTAGTAATGTGGTACATTAAGTGTATCGTATAAATAAATCGAATTGGGTAACGACTGAGAATGCGTTACCAGTCGTAAGCTGTTCAGCCTCTTCCAAAAAAGTGACAGTGGTAACATTCATCATCCAAAGTAGCTGTTGTCGTTATTTTTCACTAAGAACGAAGGATGAGAAGCATTTCTGCACTACAGTAAAACATGATGTAAACACAAGTAGGCAACGTATCGCATATATATATATATATATATATATATATATATATATATATATATATATATATATATATATGTGTGTGTGTGTGTGTGTGTGTGTGTGTGTGTATATATATATATATATATATATATATATATATATATATATATATATATATATATATATGTTTATATACATATATGTATTATATATATATGTATATATACATATATATATACATACATACATAGATACATATATATCAGAAACAGACTGCAAATAAATCAGCGACCGTAAGAGAAGACTGAGTCTTTGGCCAATGCAGGGTAATCGTACGTGCCGCTACTTAAGACTACAGGCGCGTGTAAGCAGACAACTTTTCAACCTGTTGGTGATGTGTGTATGATAAGTTACAAACGTGTGTTTAAGACACGCTTTACTGTAGTTTGGACTCATCCTAACTTTGACATACAAGTTTACATGTGTGCAACTCTGAATCTCGGAAAAGCCATCACGAACGAAGTCATGCAATTGTAAATAAGTTAGAAGTGTCAGGAATTGCACATGCTCTCTCGCCGCGTCCAGAGAGGAAAGAAGCAAATGTATTCTTTGAAATATTCCTCCTTACATTTCATAGGAAAAGCCCGTGGAATATCTAGGCAAGGTGACACCTGTGACGTTGAAACTGAATTTTTCACTATGCAAGGATGTATATGTCTCAAATACATTCTAAATTTATACAACGATTTTCCGTGAATACACACACACACACACACACACACACACACACACACATATATATATATATATATATATATATATATATATATATATATATATATATATATATATATATATATATATATATACACATATATAAATACATATATGTTTGTATGTATGTATGCATGTATGTATATGTGTGCTTGTGTATGGCTCTTAGTCGAAACTTTGTGATCAGGAGTTACTGGCGACGGATATAAAAAATGAATATTATAATCATGCAAAGAAATTATTACCTTATTGATGATTAAAAAACCGGGGATGTTCAAGCGATAATTCTTGCGAAAGTAACTGGTGCATGAAGCATCCAAAAATAGTGATAAAATGGGATAAATAAAATATGAATATGTAAATGGAAAAACATTCCAAAGGAATGCATGAGCATGAAATGTTTATCATCAAAATTCTGTTCACTGAATTTCATTCATGGTCAAGTTATTTCTTATCCATTGCACTTAATCCTCTCTATCTATTCAACTTTAAAACCGGCTTATTGTTGCCTATGTAAAAAAAAAAGACTAAAAGATATTTTGCAGAAATAGAATTAAATTTGACTGAACACTCAATTTAGTTTTCTGTTAAAGCTTTTTCGCTTCTGTTATCTGTAACACAACAGTCGATTGAATCAGTGTGACCCTTTGGCGCCGAACCTAGAATCCATAGAAAGCTATCTTCTCTGCCTTTTAAAAGGACGATTCAGATTTTTCTCGATATTTTTCCTCTTTCAAAGAACTGAAATCTGTTCCTCTGTTGCCAAGAGCAACCCTTATGGAGCAAAATATTTCTATCTAATGTTCTTGTACACCATGTAATTCGTCATAACGACCACGGAAGTATGCATATATGTGCAGATGCTAGTCTGTCCATCAGTATATACTAATATATTATCATTTTTTTCCGGGTTCAGTCTAAAATGGATTAGTTAGTTTCCGAAATGTTTATAATTTCCTCGCCTGCTGTGCATCGCCAGTCAACGTGGATTAAGATCGTTCTTCCTTGACAGCATACATTTAATCCGAAAAAAACAGGCATGCTCAGCACTTCTACTGAAAACAAAGAAACACTTGTTCTTAGTGAATCGCATCTACCCCAACTGTTTTTGGATGTAGCATGTAATTGTTTTCCTAAATGTTGAAAAACCTACCGCAGGTAATTCATAGTTTTTTTTTTTTTTTTCATTTCTGATTCGTGGACCAAACTTTACGATTAATCTGCCAACTTATTTATTTTGCGAATCCATGTCATTTTGTGCCATCTTCACTCTGTACGTGTTTTGCACAATACCTCCTTGCTACTTACCGAACATATCCATAGTTTAAATGATGGATATTTTTACAGTGATTTCATATCGTGATCACGCTGTAGTGCAATGCATTGCATGGCAGTCACTTTGCAAACGGTTGGCACCGTACTGAGAATTCTTGGAACACCAATTTCTCTTCGATAACAAATGCACTGCAAGCAACCAATTCTTTCCCTAAACAAATGCACTACAGGCAACGAATCCCTTTCCTAATCCTCCGCTCCGCTTTCGTTGCAGTAATGTTGCCCTGACTCGATTTTGCTTTCTCTTCAGTTTTATTCCTGAGATCCGGTCCTTGTACAGTTTTTGTGAACCCAAGATTTTCATACTATATGTGCTTTGACACTACCATCTGCTTGTGTGTCGCCCACATACATATACATGCATACATACACACATACATACATACGTACCAGAACTATATGCTACTATTCATCCCAAATGAAATCTAAAAAAATTCTCTTTAATTTTGTGAAATTTTGGCTACAAAATAAAAAGTAGTTAATTGATTTACACGGCGTTTGAAGGATATAAAAATTTTGTGAAATGCAATCAGATCCGGAAAGGCAGCAATGGTAAAATTCTGCAAGTTTTTATGAAAAAGAAAGCTACGGTTTTTTTTTCTTTGTAGCTTATTTAAGTCATATTTGATTAAAGTCCATCTGCTAGCACATTAAACATTATTTTGATCTGAACCAGTACTCATGCACGGCTTCATCGAGCGCAGGGAATAAAAACCATGCATTTTCCTGAAATCCTAACGCTCTCTCTCTCTCTCTCTCTCTCTCTCTCTCTCTCTCTCTCTCTCTCTCTCTCTCTCTCTCCACCCACGCACAACAGGCAGCAATGGTAAAATGTGCTTTCGGTGTATTAATTATCGTTTGACATTACGATGTGATACTTTTTTCATATATTAAACCACCCCATACACACTTCGCATGCAGTGGTTCAATATATAAAAAAGTATCACAGTGTGTCAGTTACTGGTAAATTAACGCAGTGTTTTTTTTTTTTTTTTTTTTTTTTTTTTTTTTTTACTTTTTATTGCAGTGATGGAGTCATGTAATTTCGTAAGGCTGCAGCGCAATGAAATTCCTTTGTACTTGCGTTTTA